>NC_089582.1:74453726-74713726 GCF_019320115.1 Miscanthus floridulus
TGTCAATGTCGGTGCAAGATGGGTGCATGGTTTTTGCTAGATGTACCATAGGCTTACAAAATCATTTTGGACGCACCAGATGGAACTCCTAGGTAACGTGGATCATGTGGAATCTCACTTCTTTCCGTTTGGAGACAGTGTTGGTGTCGGTGCAAGATAGGTGCATGGTTTGCGCTACATGTACCTTAGGCTTATAAATCATTTTGGACGCACTTGATGGTACCACTAGGTGACGAGGCACAATTGGAAGCTCGTTTCGGCCTTTTGGATATAGTGCTAACCTTGACGCAAGATAGGTGCATGGTTTGCGTCGAACGTACCATAGGATCAGACATCATTTTGGACGCACCCAATGGAACTCCTAGGAGACGTGGGACATGTGGAATCTCACTTCTTTCCGTTAGGAGACAGTGTTAGTGTCGGTGCAAGATAGGTGCATGGTTTGCGCTAGATGTAACATCGGCTTACAAATCATTTTGGCCGCACTCGATGGTACCACTAGGTGACGAGGCTGAAGTGGAAGCTCGTTTCGGCCTTTCGGATATAGTGCAAATCTTGGCGCAAGATAGGAGCACGGTGTGCTTGGAACCTACCATTGGCTCAGAAATCGTTTTGGACGCACCCGATGGAACTCCTAGGTGATGTGGGTCATGTGGAATCTCACTTCTTTTCGTTTGGAGAGAGTGTTAATGTCGGTGCAAGATAGGTGCACGGTTTCCGCTAGACGTACCATAGGCTCAACTGGAAGCTCGTTTTGGCCTTTCGGACATGGTGCTAATCTTGATGCAAGATAGGTGCACGGTTTGCATAAAACGTACCATTGGATTAGAAATCATTTTGGACGCACCCGATGGAACTCCTAGGTGATGTGGGTCATGTGGAATCTCACTTCATTCTGTTTGGAGACAGTGTTAGTGTTGGTGCAAGAAAGTTGCATGGTTTGCGCAAGATGTACCATAGGCTTACAAATCATTTTGGACGCAACCGATGGAACTCCTAGGTGACATGGGTCATATGGAATATCGCATCTTTCCGTTTGGAGATAGTGTTGGTGTCAGTTAGTTGACGTGGGTCATGTGGAATCCAAATTCATTCCGTTGGGAGACAGTGTTAGTGTCGGTGCAAGATGGGTGCATGGTTTGCGCTAGATGTACCATAGGCTTACAAATCATTTTGGACACAACCGATGGAACTCCTAGGTGACGTGGGTCATGTGGAATATCGCTTCTTTCCATTTGGAGACAGTGTTGGTGTCGGTTAGGTGACGTGGGTCTTGTGGAATCTCACTTCATTCTATTTGGAGACAATGTCAATGTCGGTGCAAGATGGGTGCATGGTTTGTGCTAGATGTACCATAGGCTTACAAAATCATTTTGGACGCCCCAGATGGAACTCCTAGGTGACGTGGGTCATGTGGAATCTCACTTCTTTCCGTTTGGAGACAGTGTTGGTGTCGGTGCAAGATAGGTGCATGGTTTGTGCCACGTGTATCTTAGGCTTATAAACTGTTTTGGAAGAACTTGATGGTACCACTAGGTGACGAGGCACAAGTGGAAGCTTGTTTCGGTCTTTTGGATATAGTGCTAATCTTGACGCAAGATAGGTGCACGGTTTGCGTCGAACGTACCATAGGATCGGACATCATTTTGGACACACCCGATGGAACTCCTAGGAGACATGGGACATCTGGAATCTCACTTCTTTCCATTAGGAGACAGTGTTAGTGTTGGTGCAAGATAGGTGCATGGTTTGCGCTAGATGTAACATCGGTTTACAAATCGTTTTGGCCGCACTCGATGGTACCACTAGTTGACGAGGCTCAAGTGGAAGCTCGTTTCGGCCTTTCGGATATAGTGCAAATCTTGACGCAAGATAGGAGCACGGTTTGTGTGGAATGTACCATTGGCTCATAAATCATTTTGGACGCACCCGATGGAACTCCTAGGTGATGTAGGTCATGAGGAATCTCACTTCTTTCCATTTGGAGATAGTGTTAATGTCGGTGCAAGATAGGTGCATGGTTTGTGCTAGATGTACCATAGGCTCAACTGGAAGCTCGTTTCGGCCTTTCGAACATGGCGCTAATCTTGACGCAAGATAGGTGCACGGTTTGCATCAAACGTACCATTGGATCGGAAATCATTTTGGACGCACCCAATGGAACTACGAGGTGATGTGGGTCATGTGGAATCTCACTTCATTCTGTTTGGAGACAGTGTTAGTGTTGGTGCAAGAAAGGTGCATGGTTTGCGCTAGATGTACCATAGGCATACAAATCGTTTTGGACGCAACCGATGGAACTCCTAGGTGACGTGGGTCATATGAAATATCGCTTCTTTTCCATTTGGGGACAGTGTTGGTGTCGGTTAGGTGATGTGGGTCATGTGGATTCTCACTTCATTCCATTTGGAGACAGTGTTAGTGTCGGTGCAAGATGGGTGCATGGTTTGCGCTAGATGTACCATAGGCTTACAAATCATTTTGGATGCAACCGATGGAACTCCTAGGTGACATGGGTCATGTGGAATATCGCTTCTTTCTGTTTGGAGATAGTGTTGGTGTTGGTTAGGTGACGTGGGTCTTGTGGAAGCTCACTTCATTCCGTTTGGAAGACAGTGTTAGTGTCGGTGCAAGATGGGTGCATGGTTTGCGCTAGATGTACCATAGGCTTACAAATCATTTTGGACGCAACTGATGGAACTCCTAGGTGACATGGGTCATGTGGAATATCGCTTCTTTTTGTATGGAGACAGTGTTGGTGTCGGTTAGGTGACGTGGGTCTTGTGGAATCTATCTTCATTCTGTTTGGAGATAGTGTCAATGTCGGTGCAAGATGGGTGCATGGTTTTTGCTAGATGTACCATAGGCTTACAAAATCATTTTGGACGCACCAGATGGAACTCCTAGGTAACGTGGGTCATGTGGAATCTCACTTCTTTCCGTTTGGAGATAGTGTTGGTGTCGGTGCAAGATAGCTGCATGGTTTGCGCTACATGTAACTTAGGCTTATAAATCGTTTTGGACGCACTTGATGGTACCACTATGTGATGAGGCACAAGTGGAAGCTTGTTTCGGCCTTTTGGATATAGTGCTAATCTTGACGCAAGATAGGTGCACGGTTTGCGTCAAACGTACCATAGGATCGGACATCATTTTGGACGCACCCGATGGAACTCCTAGGAGACGTGGGACATGTGGAATCTCACTTCTTTCCATTAGGAGACAGTGTTAGTGTCAGTGCAAGATAGGTGCATGGTTTGCGCTAGATGTAACATCGGCTTACAAATCATTTTGGCCGCACTCGATGGTACCACTAGGTGACGAGGCTCAAGGGGAAGCTCGTTTCGGCCTTTCAGATATAGTGCAAATCTTGGCGCAAGATAGGAGCACGGTTTGTGTGGAACGTACCATTGGCTCAGAAATCGTTTTAGATGCACCCGATGGAACTCCTAGGTGATGTGGGTCATGTGGAATCTCACTTCTTTCCGTTTGGAGAGAGTGTTAATGTCGGTGCAAGATAGGTGCATGGTTTCCGCTAGACGTACCATAGGCTCAACTAGAAGCTCGTTTTGGCCTTTCGGACATGGTGCTAATCTTGACGCAAGATAGGTGCACGGTTTGCATCAAATGTACCATTGGATTGGAAATCATTTTGGACGCACCCGATGGAACTCCTAGGTGATGTGGGCCATGTGGAATCTCACTTCATTCCGTTTGGAGACAGTGTTAGTGTTGGTGCAAGAAAGGTGCATGGTTTGCGCAAGATGTACCATAGGCTTACAAATCGTTTTGGACGTAACCGATGGAACTCCTAGGTGACGTGGGTCATATGGAATATCGCATCTTTCCATTTGGAGACAGTGTTGGTGTCAGTTAGTTGACATGGGTCATGTGGAATCTCACTTCATTCCGTTGGGAGACAGTGTTAGTGTCGGTGCAAGATGGGTGCATGGTTTGCGCTAGATGTACCATAGGCTTACAAATCGTTTTGGACGCAACCGATGGAACTCCTAGGTGACGTGGGTCATGTGGAATATCGCTTCTTTCTGTTTGGACACAGTGTTGGTGTCGGTTAGGTGACGTGGGTCTTGTGGAATCTCACTTCATTCTGTTTGGAGAGAGTGTCAATGTCGGTGCAAGATGGGTGCATGGTTTGTGCTAGATGTACCATAGGCTTACAAAATCATTTTGGTTGCCCCAGATGGAACTCCTAGGTGACATGGGTCATGTGGAATCTCACTTCTTTCCGTTTGGAGATAGTGTTGGTGTCGGTGCAAGATAGGTGCATGGTTTGCGCTACATGTACCTTAGGCTTATAAATCATTTTGGACGCACTTGATGGTACCACTAGGTGATGAGGCACAAGTGGAAGCTCGTTTCGGCCTTTTGGATATAGTGCTAATCTTGACGCAAGATAGGTGCATGGTTTGCGTCGAACGTACCATAGGATCGGACATCATTTTGGACGCACCCGATGGAACTCCTAGGAGACGTGGGACATGTGGAATCTCACTTCTTTCCGTTAGGAGACAGTGTTAGTGTCGGTGCAAGATAGGTGCATGGTTTGCGCTAGATGTAACATCGGCTTACAAATCGTTTTGGCCGCACTCAATGGTACCACAAGGTGACGAGGCTCAAGTGGAAGCTCGTTTCGACCTTTCGGATATAGTGCAGATTTTGGCGCAAGATAGGAGCACGGTTTGCGTGGAACTTACCATTGGCTCAGAAATCGTTTTGGACGCACCCGATGGAACTCCTAGGTGATGTGGGTCATGTGGAATCTCACTTCTTTCCGTTTGGAGAGAGTGTTAATGTCGGTGCAAGATAGGTGCATGGTTTCCGCTAGACATACCATAGGCTCAACTAGAAGCTCGTTTTGGCCTTTCGGACATGGTGCTAATCTTGACGCAAGATAGGTGCACGGTTTGCATCAAACGTACCATTGGATTGGAAATCATTTTGGACGCACCCGATGGAACTCCTAGGTGATGTGGGTCAGGTGGAATCTCACTTCATTCTGTTTGGAGACAGTGTTAGTGTTGGTGCAAGAAAGGTGCATGGTTTGCGCAAGATGTACCATAGGCTTACAAATAATTTTGGACGCAACCGATGGAACTCCTAGGTGACGTGGGTCATATGGAATATCGCATCTTTCTGTTTGGAGACAGTGTATGCGTCAGTTAGTTGATGTGGGTCATGTGGAATCTCACTTCATTCCGTTGGGAGACAGTGTTAGTGTCGGTGCAAGATGGGTGCATGGTTTGCGCTAGATGTACCATAGGCTTACAAATCGTTTTGGACGCAACCGATGGAACTCCTAGGTGACGTGGGTCATGTGGAATATCGCTTCTTTCTTTTTGGAGACAGTGTTGGTGTCAGTTAGGTGACGTGGGTCTTGTGGAATCTCACTTCATTCTGTTTGGAGACGGTGTCAATGTCGGTGCAAGATGGGTGCATGGTTTGTGCTAGATGTACCATAGGCTTACAAAATCATTTTGGACGCCCCAGATGGAACTCCTAGGTGATGTGGGTCATGTGGAATCTCACTTCTTTCCGTTTGGAGACAGTGTTGGTGTCGGTGCAAGATAGGTGCATGGTTTGCGCTACATGTACCTTAGGCTTATAAATCATTTTGGACGCACTCGATGGTACCACTAGGTGACGAGGCACAAGTGGAAGTTCATTTTGGCCTTTTGGATATAGTGCAAATCTTGACGCAAGAAAGGAGCAAGGTTTGCATGGAACGTACCATTGGCTCAGAAATTGTTTTGGACGCACCCGATGGAACACCTAGGTGATGTGGGTCATGTGGAATCTCACTTCTTTCCATTTGGAGATAGTGTTAATGTCAGTGCAAGATAGGTGCATGGTTTGCGCTAGACGTACCATAGGCTCAAATGGAAGCTCGTTTCGGCCTTTTGGACATGGTGCTAATCTTGACGCAAGATAGGTGCACGGTTTGGATCAAACGTACCATTGGATCAGAAATCATTTTGGACGCACCTGATGGAACTACTAGGTGACGTGGGTCATGTGGAATCTCACTTCATTCCGTTTGGAGACAGTGTTTGTGTTGGTGCAAGAAACGTGCATGGTTTGCGCTAGATGTACCATAGGCTTACAAATCGTTTTGGACGCAACCGATGGAACTCCTAGGTGACGTGGGTCATATGGAATATTGCTTCTTTCCATTTGGAGACAATGTTGGGGTCGGTTAGGTGACGTGGGTCATGTGGAATCTCACTTCATTCTGTTTGGAGACAGTGTTAATGTCAGTGCAAGATGGGTGCATGGTTTGCGCTAGATGTACCATAGGCTTACAAATCGTTTTGGACGCAACCGATGGAACTCCTAGGTGATGTGGGTCAAGTGGAATATCGCTTCTTTCTGTTTGGAGATAGTGTTGGTGTTGGTTAGGTGACATGGGTCATGTGGAATCTCACTTCATTCCGTTGGGAGACAGTGTTAGTGTCGGTGCAAGATGGGTGCATGGTTTGCGCTAGATGTACCATAGGCTTACAAATCGTTTTGGACGCAACCGATGGAACTCCTAGGTGACGTGGGTCATGTGGAATATCGCTTCTTTCTGTTTGGAGACAGTGTTGGTGTCGGTTAGGTGACGTGGGTCTTGTGGAATCTCACTTCATTCTGTTTGGAGAGAGTGTCAATGTCGGTGCAAGATGGGTGCATGGTTTGTGCTAGATGTACCATAGGCTTACAAAATCATTTTGGTTGCCCCAGATGGAACTCCTAGGTGACATGGGTCATATGGAATCTCACTTCTTTCCGTTTGGAGATAGTGTTGGTGTCGGTGCAAGATAGGTGCATGGTTTGCGCTACATGTACCTTAGGCTTATAAATCATTTTGGACGCACTTGATGGTACCACTAGGTGACGAGGCACAAGTGGAAGCTCGTTTCGGCCTTTTGGATATAGTGCTAATCTTGACGCAAGATAGGTGCATGGTTTGCGTCGAACGTACCATAGGATCGGACATCATTTTGGACGCACCCGATGGAACTCCTAGGAGACGTGGGACATGTGGAATCTCACTTCTTTCCGTTAGGAGACAGTGTTAGTGTCGGTGCAAGATAGGTGCATGGTTTGCGCTAGATGTAACATCGGCTTACAAATCGTTTTGGCCGCACTCAATGGTACCACAAGGTGACAAGGCTCAAGTGGAAGCTCGTTTCGACCTTTCGGATATAGTGCAGATCTTGGCGCAAGATTGGAGCACGGTTTGCGTGGAACCTACCATTGGCTCAGAAATCGTTTTGGACGCACCCGATGGAACTCCTAGGTGATGTGGGTCATGTGGAATCTCACTTCTTTCCGTTTGGAGAGAGTGTTAATGTCGGTGCAAGATAGGTGCATGGTTTCCGCTAGACATACCATAGGCTCAACTAGAAGCTCGTTTTGGCCTTTCGGACATGGTGCTAATCTTGACGCAAGATAGGTGCACGGTTTGCATCAAACGTACCATTGGATTGGAAATCATTTTGGACGCACCCGATGGAACTCCTAGGTGATGTGGGTCAGGTGGAATCTCACTTCATTCTGTTTGGAGACAGTGTTAGTGTTGGTGCAAGAAAGGTGCATGGTTTGCGCAAGATGTACCATAGGCTTACAAATAATTTTGGACGCAACCGATGGAACTCCTAGGTGACGTGGGTCATATGGAATATCGCATCTTTCTGTTTGGAGACAGTGTATGCGTCAGTTAGTTGATGTGGGTCATGTGGAATCTCACTTCATTCCGTTGGGAGACAGTGTTAGTGTCGGTGCAAGATGGGTGCATGGTTTGCGCTAGATGTACCATAGGCTTACAAATCGTTTTGGACGCAACCGATGGAACTCCTAGGTGACGTGGGTCATGTGGAATATCGCTTCTTTCTTTTTGGAGAAAGTGTTGGTGTCAGTTAGGTGACGTGGGTCTTGTGGAATCTCACTTCATTCTGTTTGGAGACGGTGTCAATGTCGGTGCAAGATGGGTGCATGGTTTGTGCTAGATGTACCATAGGCTTACAAAATCATTTTGGACGCCCCAGATGGAACTCCTAGGTGATGTGGGTCATGTGGAATCTCACTTCTTTCCGTTTGGAGACTGTGTTGGTGTCGGTGCAAGATAGGTGCATGGTTTGCGCTACATGTACCTTAGGCTTATAAATCATTTTGGACGCACTCGATGGTACCACTAGGTGACGAGGCACAAGTGGAAGTTCATTTTGGCCTTTTGGATATAGTGCAAATCTTGACGCAAGATAGGAGCAAGGTTTGCATGGAACGTACCATTGGCTCAGAAATTGTTTTGGACGCACCCGATGGAACACCTAGGTGATGTGGGTCATGTGGAATCTCACTTCTTTCCATTTGGAGATAGTGTTAATGTCAGTGCAAGATAGGTGCATGGTTTGCGCTAGACGTACCATAGGCTCAAATGGAAGCTCGTTTCGGCCTTTTGGACATGGTGCTAACCTTGACGCAAGATAGGTGCATGGTTTGGATCAAACGTACCATTGGATCAAAAATCATTTTGGATGCACCTGATGGAACTACTAGGTGACGTGGGTCAAGTGGAATCTCACTTCATTCCGTTTGGAGACAGTGTTTGTGTTGGTGCAAGAAACGTGCATGGTTTGCGCTAGATATACCATAGGCTTACAAATCGTTTTGGACGCAACCGATGGAACTCCTAGGTGACGTGGGTCATATGGAATATTGCTTCTTTCCATTTGGAGACAGTGTTGGGGTCGGTTAGGTGACGTGGGTCATGTGGAATCTCACTTCATTCTGTTTGGAGACAGTGTTAATGTCAGTGCAAGATGGGTGCATGGTTTGCGCTAGATGTACCATAGGCTTACAAATCGTTTTGGACGCAACCGATGGAACTCCTAGGTGATGTGGGTCAAGTGGAATATCGCTTCTTTCTGTTTGGAGATAGTGTTGGTGTTGGTTAGGTGACATGGGTCTTGTGGAATCTCACTTCATTCCGTTTGGAGACAGTGTTAGTGTCGGTGCAAGATGGGTGCATGGTTTACGCTAGATGTACCATAGGCTTACAAATCGTTTTGGACGCAGCCGATGGAACTCCTAGTTGACATGGGTCATGTGGAATATCGCTTCTTTTTGTTTGGAGACAGTGTTGGTGTCGGTTAGGTGACGTGGGTCTTGTGGAATCTCACTTCATTCTGTTTGGAGACAGTGTCAATGTCTGTGCAAGATGGGTGCATGGTTTGCGCTAGATGTACCATAGGCTTACAAATCGTTTTGGACGCACCAGATGGAACTCCTAGGTGACGTGGGTCATGTGGAATCTCACTTCTTTCCGTTTGGAGACAGTGTTGGCGTCGGTGCAAGATAGGTGCATGGTTTGCGCTACATGTACCTTAGGCTTATAAATCATTTTGGATGCACTTGATGGTACCACTAGGTGACGAGGCACAAGTGGAAGCTCATTTCGGCCTTTTGGATATAGTGCTAATCTTGACGCAAGATAGGTGCACGGTTTGCGTCGAACGTACCATAGGATCAGACATCATTTTGGACACACCCGATGGAACTCCTAGGAGACGTGGGCCATGTGGAATCTCACTTCTTTCCATTTGGAGACAGTGTTAGTGTCGGTGCAAGAAAGGTGCATGGTTTGCGCTAGATGTAACATCGGATTACAAATCGTTTTGGCCGCACTCGATAGTACCACTAGGTGACGAGGCTCAAGTGGAAGCTCGTTTCAGCCTTTCGGATATAGTGCAAATCTTGACGCAAGATAGGAGCACGGTTTGCGTGGAACGTACCATTGGCTCAGAAATCGTTTTGGACGCACTCGATGGAACTCCTAGGTTATGTAGGTCATGTGGAATCTCACTTCTTTTCGTTTGAAGACAGTGTTAATGTCGGTGCAAGATAGGTGCATGGTTTGCGCTAGATGTACCATAGGCTCAACTGGAAGCTCGTTTCGGCCTTTTGGACATGGTGCTAATCTTGACGCAAGATAGGTGCACGGTTTGCATCAAACGTACCATTGGATCGAAAATCATTTTGGACGCACCCGATGGAACTACTAGGTGACGTGGGCCATGTGGAATCTCACTTCATTCCATTTGGAGACAATGTTAGTGTTCGTGCAAGAAAGGTGCATGGTTTGCGCTAGATGTACCATTGGCTTACAAATCATTTTTGACGCAACCGATGGAACTCCTAGTTGACATGGGTCATGTGGAATATCGCTTCTTTCCGTTTCGAGACAGTGTTGGTGTTGGTTAGGTGACGTGGGTCTTGTGGAATCTCACTTCATTCTGTTTGGAGACGGCGTCAATGTCGGTGCAAGATGGGTGCATGGTTTGCGCTAGATTTACCATAGGCTTACAAATCATTTTGGACGCACCAGATGGAACTCCTAGGTGACGTGGGTCTTGTGGAATCTCACTTCTTTTCGTTTGGAGACAGTGTTGGTGTCGGTGCAAGATAGGTGCATGGTTTGCGCTACATGTACCTTAGGATTATAAATCATTTTGGACGCACTCGATGGTACCACTAGGTGACGAGGCACATGTGGAAGTTCATTTCGGCCTTTTGGATATAGTGCTAATCTTGACGCAAGATAGGTGCACGGTTTGCATTGAACGTACCATAGGATCGGACATCATTTTAGACGCACCCGATGGAACTCCTAGGAGACGTGGGACATGTGGGATCTCACTTCTTTCCATTAGGAGATAGTGTTAGTGTCGGGGCAAGATAGGTGCATGGTTTCCGCTAGATGTAACATCGGCTTACAAATCATTTTGGCCGCACTCGATGGTACCACTAGGTGACGAGGCCCAAGTGGAAGCTCGTTTCGGCCTTTCAGATATAGTGCAAATCTTGCCGCAAGATAGGAGCACGGTTTGCGTGGAACATACCATTGGCTCAGAAATCGTTTTGGACGCACCCGATGGAACTCCTAGGTGATGTGGGTCATGTGGAATCTCACTTCTTTCTGTTTGGAGATAGTGGTAATGTCGGTGCAAGATAGGTGCATTGTTTGCGCTAGACGTACCATAGGCTCAACTGGAAGCTTGTTTCGGCCTTTCGAACATGGTGCTAATCTTGACGCAAGATAGGTGCACGGTTTGCATCAAACGTACCATTGGATTGGAAATCATTTTGGACGCACCCGATGGAACTACTAGGTGACGTGGGTCATGTGGAATCTCACTTCATTCCGTTTGGAGACAGTGTTAGTGTTGGTGCAAGAAAGGTGCATGGTTTGCGCTAGATGTACCATAGGCTTACAAATCGTTTTGGACACAACCGATGGAACTCCCAGGTGACGTGGGTCATGGAATATCACTTCTTTCCATTTGGAGAAAGTGTTGGTGTCGATTAGGTGACGTGGGTCTTGTGGAATCTCACTTCATTCCGTTTGGAGACAGTGTTAGTGTCGGTGCAAGATGGGTGCATGGTTTGCTCTAGATGTACCATAGGCTTACAAATCATTTTGGACGCAACCAATGGAACTCCTAGGTGACGTGGGTCATGTGGAATATCGCTTCTTTCCGTTTGGAGACAATGCTGGTGTTGGTTAGGTGACATGGGTCTTGTGGAATCTCACTTCATTCCGTTTGGAGACAGTGTTAGTGTCGGTCCAAGATGGGTGCATGGTTTGCGCTAGATGTACCATAGGCTTACAAATCGTTTTGGACGCAACCGATGGAACTCCTGGTTGACGTGGGTCTTGTGGAATCTCACTTCATTCTGTTTGGAGACAGTGTTAATGTCGGTGCAAGATGGGGGCATGGTTTGCGCTAGATGTACCATAGGCTTACATATCGTTTTGGACGCACCAGATGGAACTCCTAGGTGACGTGGGTCATGTGGAATCTCACTTCTTTCCGTTTAGAGACAGTGTTGGCGTCGGTGCAAGATAGGTGCATGGTTTGCGCTACATGTACATTAGACTTATAAATCGTTTTGGACGCACTCGATGGTACCACTAGGTGACGAGGCACAAGTGGAAGCTCGTTTCAGCCTTTTGGATATAGTGCTAATCTTGAGGCAAGATAGGTGCACGGTTTGCGTCAAACGTACCATAGGATCAAACATCATTTTGGACGCACCCGATGGAACTCCTAGGAGACGTGGGACATGTGGAATCTCACTTCTTTCCATTAGGAGACAGTGTTAGTGTCAGTGCAAGATAGGTGCATGGTTTGCGCTAGATGTAACATCGGATTACAAAACGTTTTGGCCGCACTCGATGGTACCACTAGGTGACGAGGCTCAAGTGGAAGCTCATTTCGGCCTTACGGATATAGTGCAAATCTTGACGCAAGATAGGAGCAGGGTTTGCATGGAACGTACCATTGGCTCATAAATCGTTTTGGAGGCACCCGATGGAACTCCTAGGAGATGTAGGTCATGTGGAATCTCACTTCTTTCCGTTTGGAGATAGTGTTAATGTCGATGCAAGATAGGTGCATGGTTTGCGCTAGACGTACCATAGGCTCAACTGGAAGCTCGTTTTGGCCTTTCGGACATGGTGCTAATCTTGACGCAAGATAGGTGCACGGTTTGCATCAAACGTACCATTGGATCGGAAATCATTTTGGACGCACCCGATGGAACTACTATGTGATGTGGGTCATGTGGAATCTCACTTCATTCCGTTTGGAGAATGTGTTAGTGTTGGTACAAGAAAGGTGCATGGTTTGCGCTAGATGTACCATAGGCATACAAATCGTTTTGGACGCAACCGATGGAACTCCTAGGTGACGTGGGTCATATGGAATTTCGCTTCTTTTCCGTTTGGAGACAGTGTTGGTGTCGATTAGGTGACGTGGGTCATGTGGAATCTCACTTCATTCCGTTTGAAGACAGTGTTTGTGTCGGTGCAAGATCGGTGCATGGTTTGCGCTAGATGTACCATAGGCTTACAAATCATTTTGGACGCAACCGATGGAACTCCTAGGTGATGTGGGTCATGTGGAATATCGCTTCTTTCCGTTTGGAGACAGTGTTGGTGTTGGTTAGGTGACGTGGGTCTTGTGGAATCTCATTTCATTCCGTTTGGACATAGTGTTAGTGTCAATGCAAGATGGGTGCATGGTTTGCGCTAGATGTACCATAGGCTTACAAATCATTTTGGACGCAACCGATGGAACTCCTAGGTGACGTGGGTCATGTGGAATATCGCTTCTTTTTGTTTGGAGATAGTGTTGGTGTCGGTTAGGTGACGTGGGTCTTGTGGAATGTATCTTCATTCTGTTTGGAGACAGTGTCAATGTCGGTGCAAGATGGGTGCATGGTTTTTGCTAGATGTACCATAGGCTTACAAAATCATTTTGGACGCACCAGATGGAACTTCTAGGTAACGTGGGTCGTGTGGAATCTCACTTCTTTCTGTTTGTAGACAGTGTTGGTGTCGGTGCAAGATAGGTGCATGGTTTGCGCTACATGTACCTTAGGCTTATAAATCATTTTGGGCGCACTTGATGGTACCACTAGGTGACGAGGCACAAGTGGAAGCTCGTTTCGGCCTTTTGGATATATTGCTAATCTTGACGCAAGATAGGTGCACGGTTTGTTGACGTGGGTCATGTGGAATCTCACTTCATTCCGTTGGGAGACAGTGTTAGTGTCGGTGCAAGATGGGTGCATGGTTTGCGCTAGATGTACCATAGGCTTACAAATCGTTTTGGACACAACCGATGGAACTCCTAGGTGACGTGGGTCATGTGGAATATCGCTTCTTTCTATTTGGAGACAGTGTTGGTGTTGGTTAGGTGACGTGGGTCTTGTGGAATCTCACTTCATTCTATTTGGAGACAGTGTCAATGTCGGTGCAAGATGGGTGCATGGTTTGTGCTAGATGTACCATAGGCTTACAAAATCATTTTGGATGCCCCAGATGGAACTCCTAGGTGACGTGGGTCATGTGCAATCTCATTTCTTTCCGTTTGGAGACAGTGTTGGTGTTGGTGCAAGATAGGTGCATGGTTTGCGCTACGTGTATCTCAGGCTTATAAATTGTTTTGGACGGACTTGATGGTACCACTAGGTGACGAGGCACAAGTGGAAGCTCATTTCGGTCTTTTGGATATAGTGCTAATCTTGACGCAAGATAGGTGCACGATTTGCGTCGAACGTACCATAGGATCGGACATCATTTTGGACGCACCCGATGGAACTCCTAGGAGACATGGGACATGTGGAATCTCACTTCTTTCCATTAGGAGACAGTGTTAGTGTCGGTGCAAGATAGGTGCATGGTTTGCGCTAGATGTAACATCGGTTTACAAATCGTTTTGGCCGCACTCGATGGTACCACTAGTTGACGAGGCTCAAGTGGAAGCTCGTTTCGGCCTTTCGGATATAGTGCAAATCTTGACGCAAGAGAGGAGCACGGTTTGTGTGGAACGTACCATTGGCTCATAAATCATTTTGGACGCACCCGATGGAACTCCTAGGTGATGTAGGTCATGCGGAATCTCACTTCTTTCCGTTTGGAGATAGTGTTAATGTCGGTGCAAGATAGGTGCATGGTTTGTGCTAGATGTACCATAGGCTCAACTGGAAGCTCGTTTCGGCCTTTCGAACATGGCGCTAATCTTGACGCAAGATAGGTGCCCGGTTTGCATCAAACGTACCATTGGATCGGAAATCATTTTGGACGCACCCAATGGAACTACGAGGTGATGTGGGTCATGTGGAATCTCACTTCATTCTGTTTGGAGACAGTGTTAGTGTTGGTGCAAGAAAGGTGCATGGTTTGCGCTAGATGTACCATAGGCATACAAATCATTTTGGACGCAACCGATGGAACTCCTAGGTGACGTGGGTCATATGGAATATCGCTTCTTTTCCATTTGGGGACAGTGTTGGTGTCAGTTAGGTGACGTGGGTCATGTGGAATCTCACTTCATTCTGTTTGGAGATAGTGTTAGTGTTGGTGCAAGAAAGGTGCATGGTTTGCGCAAGATGTACCATAGGCTTACAAATCATTTTAGACGCAACCGATGGAACTCCTAGGTGACGTGGGTCATATGGAATATCGCATCTTTCCATTTGGAGACAGTGTTGGTGTCAGTTAGTTGACGTGGGTCATGTGGAATCTCACTTCATTCCGTTGGGAGACAGTGTTAGTGTGGGTGCAAGATGGGTGCATGGTTTGCGCTAGATGTACCATAGGCTTACAAATCGTTTTGGACGCAACCGATGGAACTCCTAGGTGACGTGGGTCATGTGGAATATCGCTTCTTTCTGTTTGGAGACAGTGTTGGTGTCGGTTAGGTGACGTGGGTCTTGTGGAATCTCACTTCATTCTGTTTGGAGAGAGTGTCAATGTCGGTGCAAGATGGGTGCATGGTTTGTGCTAGATGTACCATAGGCTTACAAAATCATTTTGGACGCCCCAGATGGAACTCCTAGGTGACATGGGTCATGTAGAATCTCACTTCTTTCCGTTTGGAGATAGTGTTGGTGTCGGTGCAAGATAGGTGCATGGTTTGCGCTACATGTACCTTAGGCTTATAAATCATTTTGGACGCACTTGATGGTACCACTAGGTGACGAGACACAAGTGGAAGCTGTAACATCCCGGTCCAGGGTTTAACAGGATTAATAGGATACTCATACCAATAAGTTGCAACTTCTTTTCTGGAAGCCCATCTGCAAATAACTCTGAGGTTAAGCGTGCTTGGCTTGGAGCGATGGGTGACCGACCGAGAAGTTCTTCCTGGGTGCGCACGAGTGAGGACAAAGTGCGCAGAAAAAACCTGTGTTGGTCTGTGAGGGCAGTCTATATCCTAGAGAAGCTGCCAGATGTAAGCGGGCCCGGCCTCGGAGAGGCGGGACGTTACAGAATGGTATCAGAGCCGACTCTCGCGGTTTCACGGGCGCGTGTGTCGCAGTTGCGCAGGCATGGTGCGCATGGCTGGTGTGGATCCATCGTGGTCACACAGCATGGCACATGCGCTGGCTCTGGACACACGGACGTGGCCAAGAGAGGACGCTCCTGGCTTGGGATTGATCGACGAGGATGTCGATCTCTTAAGGGGGTGAGGATGTAACATCCCGGTCGAGGGTTTAACAGGATTAATAGGATACTCATACCAATAAGTTGCAACTTCTTTTCTGGAAGCCCATCTGCAAATAACTCTGAGGTTAAGCGTGCTTGGCTTGGAGCGATGGGTGACCGACCGAGAAGTTCTTCCTGGGTGCGCACGAGTGAGGACAAAGTGCGCAGAAAAGACCTGTGTTGGTCTGTGAGGGCAGTCTATATCCTAGAGAAGCTGCCAGATGTAAGCGGGCCCGGCCTCGGAGAGGCGGGACGTTACAGAAGCTCGTTTCGGCCTTTTGGATATAGTGCTAATCTTGACGCAAGATAGGTGCATGGTTTGCGTCGAACGTACCATAGGATCGGACATCATTTTGGACGCACCTGATGGAACTCCTAGGAGACGTGGGACATGTGGAATCTCACTTCTTTCCGTTAGGAGACAGTGTTAGTGTCGGTGCAAGATAGGTGCATGGTTTGTGCTAGATGTAACATCGGCTTACAAATCATTTTGGCCGCACTCGATGGTACCACAAGGTGATGAGGCTCAAGTGGAAGCTCGTTTTGACCTTTCGGATATAGTGCAAATCTTGGCGCAAGATAGGAGCACGGTTTGCGTGGAACTTACCATTGGCTCAGAAATCGTTTTGGACGCACCCGATGGAACTCCTAGGTGATGTGGGTCATGTGGAATCTCACTTCTTTCCGTTTGGAGAGAGTGTTAATGTCGGTGCAAGATAGGTGCATGGTTTCCGCTAGACATACCATAGGCTCAACTAGAAGCTCGTTTTGGCCTTTCGGACATGGTGCTAATCTTGACGCAAGATAGGTGCACGGTTTGCATCAAACGTACCATTGGATTGGAAATCATTTTGGACGCACCCGATGGAACTCCTAGGTGATGTGGGTCATGTGGAATCTCACTTCATTCTATTTGGAGACAGTGTTAGTGTTGGTGCAAGAAAGGTGCATGGTTTGTGCAAGATGTACCATAGGCTTACAAATAATTTTGGACGCAACCGATGGAACTCCTAGGTGACGTGGGTCATATGGAATATCGCATCTTTCTGTTTGGAGACAGTGTATGCGTCAGTTAGTTGATGTGGGTCATGTGGAATCTCACTTCATTCCGTTGGGAGACAGTGTTAGTGTCGGTGCAAGATGGGTGCATGGTTTGCGCTAGATGTACCATAGGCTTACAAATCGTTTTGGACGCAACCGATGGAACTCCTAGGTGACGTGGGTCATGTGGAATATCGCTTCTTTCTTTTTGGAGACAGTGTTGGTGTCGGTTAGGTGACGTGGGTCTTGTGGAATCTCACTTCATTCTGTTTGGAGACGGTGTCAATGTCGGTGCAAGATGGGTGCATGGTTTGTGCTAGATGTACCATAGGCTTACAAAATCATTTTGGACACCGCAGATGGAACTCCTAGGTGATGTGGGTCATGTGGAATCTCACTTCTTTCCGTTTGGAGACAGTGTTGGTGTCGGTGCAAGATAGGTGCATGGTTTGAGCTACATGTACCTTAGGCTTATAAATCATTTTGGACGCACTCGATGGTACCACTAGGTGACGAGGCACAAGTGGAAGTTCATTTTGGCCTTTTGGATATAGTGCAAATCTTGACGCAAGATAGGAGCAAGGTTTGCATGGAACGTACCATTGGCTCAGAAATTGTTTTGGATGCACCCGATGGAACTGCTAGGTGATGTGGGTCATGTGGAATCTCACTTCTTTCCATTTGGAGATAGTGTTAATGTCAGTGCAAGATAGGTGCATGGTTTGCGCTAGACGTACCATAGGCTCAAATGGAAGCTCGTTTCGGCCTTTTGGACATGGTGCTAATCTTGACGCAAGATAGGTGCATGGTTTGGATCAAACGTACCATTGGATCAGAAATCATTTTGGACGCACCTGATGGAACTACTAGGTGACGTGGGTCATGTGGAATCTCACTTCATTCCGTTTGGAGACAGTGTTAGTGTTGGTGCAAGAAAGGTGCATGGTTTGCGCTAGATGTACCGTTGGCTTACAAATCATTTTTGACGCAACCGATGGAACTCCAAGTTGACATGGGTCATGTGGAATATCGCTTCTTTCTGTTTGGAGATAGTGTTGGTGTCGGTTAGGTGACGTGGGTCTTGTGGAATCTCACTTCATTCTGTTTGGAGATAGTGTCAATGTCGGTGCAAGATGGGTGCATGGTTTGCGCTAGATTTACCATAGGCTTACAAATTGTTTTGGACGCACCAGATGGAACTCCTAGGTGACGTGGGTCTTGTGGAATCTCACTTCTTTCTGTTTGGAGACAGTGTTGGTGTCGGTGCAAGATAGGTGCATGGTTTGCGCTACATGTACCTTAGGCTTATAAATCGTTTTGGACGCACTCGATGGTACCACTAGGTGACGAGGCACATGTGGAAGTTCATTTCGGCCTTTTGGATATAGTGCTAATCTTGACCCAAGATAGGTGCACGGTTTGCATTGAACGTACCATAGGATCGGACATCATTTTAGACGCACCCGATGGAACTCCTAGGAGACGTGGGACATGTGGAATCTCACTTCTTTCCATTAGGAGATAGTGTTAGTGTCGGGGCAAGATAGGTGCATGGTTTGCGCTAGACGTACCATAGGCTCAAATGGAAGCTCGTTTCGGCCTTTTGGACATGGTGCTAATCTTGACGCAAGATAGGTGCACGGTTTGGATCAAACGTACCATTGGATCAGAAATCATTTTGGACGCACCTGATGGAACTACTAGGTGACGTGGGTCATGTGGAATCTCACTTCATTCCGTTTGGAGACAGTGTTTGTGTTGGTGCAAGAAACGTGCATGGTTTGCGCTAAATGTACCATAGGCTTACAAATCGTTTTGGACGCAACCGATGGAACTCCTAGGTGACGTGGGTCATATGGAATATTGCTTCTTTCCATTTGGAGACAGTGTTGGGGTCGGTTAGGTGACGTGGGTCATGTGGAATCTCACTTCATTCTGTTTGGAGACAGTGTTAATGTCAGGGCAAGATGGGTGCATGGTTTGCGCTAGATGTACCATAAGCTTACAAATCGTTTTGGACGCAACCGATGGAACTCCTAGGTGATGTGGGTCAAGTGGAATATCGCTTCTTTCTGTTTGGAGATAGTGTTGGTGTTGGTTAGGTGACATGGGTCTTGTGGAATCTCACTTCATTCCGTTTGGAGACAGTGTTAGTGTCGGTGCAAGATGGGTGCATGGTTTACGCTAGATGTACCATAGGCTTACAAATCGTTTTGGACGCAGCCGATGGAACTCCTAGTTGACGTGGGTCATGTGGAATATCGCTTCTTTTTGTTTGGAGACAGTGTTGGTGTCGGTTAGGTCACGTGGGTTTTGTGGAATCTCACTTCATTCTGTTTGGAGACAGTGTCAATGTCTGTGCAAGATGGGTGCATGGTTTGCGCTAGATGTACCATAGGCTTACAAATCGTTTTGGACGCACCAGATGGAACTCCTAGGTGACGTGGGTCATGTGGAATCTCACTTCTTTCCGTTTGGAGACAGTGTTGGCGTCGGTGCAAGATAGGTGCATGGTTTGCGCTACATGTACCTTAGGCTTATAAATCATTTTGGATGCACTTGATGGTACCACTAGGTGACGAGGCACAAGTGGAAGCTCATTTCGGCCTTTTGGATATAGTGCTAATCTTGACGCAAGATAGGTGCACGGTTTGCGTCGAACGTACCATAGGATCAGACATCATTTTGGACGCATCCGATGGAACTCCTAGGAGACGTGGGCCATGTGGAATCTCACTTCTTTCCATTTGGAGACTGTGTTAGTGTCGGTGCAAGATAGGTGCATGGTTTGCGCTAGATGTAACATCGGATTACAAATCGTTTTGGCCGCACTCGATAGTACCACTAGGTGACGAGGCTCAAGTGGAAGCTCATTTTGGCCTTTCGGATATAGTGCAAATCTTGACGCAAGATAGGAGCACGGTTTGCGTGGAATGTACCATTGGCTCAGAAATCGTTTTGGACGCACTCGATGGAACTCCTAGGTGATGTAGGTCATGTGGAATGTCACTTCTTTCCGTTTGAAGATTGTATTAATGTCGGTGCAAGATAGGTGCATGGTTTGCGCTAGATGTACCATAGGCTCAACTGGAAGCTCGTTTTGGCCTTTTGGACATGGTGCTAATCTTGACGCAAGATAGGTGCACGGTTTGCATCAAACGTACCATTGGATCAAAAATCATTTTGGACGCACCCGATGGAACTACTAGGTGACGTGGGTCATGTGGAATCTCACTTCATTCCGTTTGGAGACAGTGTTAGTGTTGGTGCAAGAAAGGTGCATGGTTTGCGCTAGATGTACCGTTGGCTTACAAATCATTTTTGACGCAACCGATGGAACTCCTAGTTGACATGGGTCATGTGGAATATCGCTTCTTTCTGTTTGGAGATAGTGTTGGTGTCGGTTAGGTGACGTGGGTCTTGTGGAATCTCACTTCATTCTGTTTGGAGATAGCGTCAATGTCGGTGCAAGATGGGTGCATGGTTTGCGCTAGATTTACCATAGGCTTACAAATCGTTTTGGACGCACCAGATGGAACTCCTAGGTGACGTGGGTCTTGTGGAATCTCACTTCTTTCTGTTTGGAGACAGTGTTGGTGTCGGTGCAAGATAGGTGCATGGTTTGCGCTACATGTACCTTAGGCTTATAAATCGTTTTGGACGCACTCGATGGTACCACTAGGTGACGAGGCACATGTGGAAGTTCATTTCGGCCTTTTGGATATAGTGCTAATCTTGACCCAAGATAGGTGCACGGTTTGCATTGAACGTACCATAGGATCGGACATCATTTTAGACGCACCCGATGGAACTCCTAGGAGACGTGGGACATGTGGAATCTCACTTCTTTCCACTAGGAGATAGTGTTAGTGTCGGGGCAAGATAGGTGCATGGTTTCCGCTAGATGTAACATCGGCTTACAAATCATTTTGGCCGCACTCGATGGTACCACTAGGTGACGAGGCCCAAGTGGAAGCTCGTTTCGGCCTTTCGGATATAGTGCAAATCTTGACACAAGATAGGAGCACGGTTTGCGTGGAACGTACCATTGGCTCAGAAATCGTTTTGGACGCACCCGATGGAACTCCTAGGTGATGTGGGTCATGTGGAATCTCACTTCTTTCCGTTTGGAGATAGTGGTAATGTCGGTGCAAGATAGGTGCATTGTTTGCGCTAGACGTACCATAGGCTCAATTGGAAGCTTGTTTCGGCCTTTCGAACATGGTGCTAATCTTGACGCAAGATAGGTGCACGGTTTGCATCAAACGTACCATTGGATCGGAAATCATTTTGGACGCACCCGATGGAACTACTAGGTGACGTGGGTCATGTGGAATCTCACTTCATTCCGTTTGGAGACAGTGTTAGTGTTGGTGGAAGAAAGGTGCAGGGTTTGCGCTAGATGTTCCATAGGCTTACAAATCGTTTTGGACACAACTGATGGAACTCCTAGGTGACGTGGGTCATGGAATATCACTTCTTTCCGTTTGGAGAAAGTGTTGGTGTCGGTTAGGTGATGTGGGTCTTGTGGAATCTCACTTCATTCCGTTTGGAGACAGTGTTAGTGTCAGTGCAAGATGGGTGCATGGTTTGCTCTAGATGTACCATAGGCTTACAAATCATTTTGGACGCAACCAATGGAACTCCTAGGTGACGTGGGTCATGTGGAATATCGCTTCTTTCCGTTTGGAGACAATGCTGGTGTTGGTTAGGTGACGTGGGTCTTGTGGAATCTCACTTCATTCCGTTTGGAGACAGTGTTAGTGTCGGTCCAAGATGGGTGCATGGTTTGCGCTAGATGTACCATAGGCTTACAAATCGTTTTGGACGCAACCGATGGAACTCCTAGGTGACGTGGGTCATGTGGAATCTCACTTCTTTCCGTTTGGAGACAGTGTTGGCGTTGGTGCAAGATAGGTGCATGGTTTGCGCTACATGTACCTTAGACTTATAAATCGTTTTGGACGCACTCGATGGTACCACTAGGTGACGAGGCACAAGTGGAAGCTCGTTTTGGCCTTTTGGATATAGTGCTAATCTTGAGGCAAGATAGGTGCACGGTTTGCGTCAAACGTACCATAGGATCAAACATCATTTTGGACGCACCCGATGCAACTCCTAGGAGACGTGGGACATGTGGAATCTCACTTCTTTCCATTAGGAGACAGTGTTAGTGTCGGTGCAAGATAGGTGCATGGTTTGCGCTAGATGTTACAAAGGATTACAAAACGTTTTGGCCGCAATCGATGGTACCACTAGGTGACGAGGCTCAAGTGGAAGCTCGTTTCGGCCTTACGGATATAGTGCAAATCTTGACGCAAGATAGGAGCAGGGTTTGCATGGAACGTACCATTGGCTCATAAATCGTTTTGGAGGCACCTGATGGAACTCCTAGGTGATGTAGGTCATGTGGAATCTCACTTCTTTCCGTTTGGAGATACTGTTAATGTCGGTGCAAGATAGGTGCATGGTTTGCGCTAGACGTACCATAGGCTCAACTGGAAGCTCGTTTCGGCCTTTCGTACATGGTGCTAATCTTGACGCAAGATAGGTGCACGGTTTGCATCAAACGTACCATTGGATCGGAAATCATTTTGGACGCACCCGATGGAACTACTATGTGACGTGGGTCATGTGGAATCTCACTTCATTCCGTTTGGAGAATGTGTTAGTGTTGGTGCAAGAAAGGTGCATGGTTTGTGCTAGATGTACCATAGGCATACAAATCGTTTTGGACGCAACCGATGGAACTCCTAGGTGACGTGGGTCATATGGAATTTCGCTTCTTTTCCGTTTGGAGACAGTGTTGGTGTCGGTTAGGTGACGTGGGTCATGTGGAATCTCACTTCATTCCGTTTGAAGACAGTGTTAGTGTCGGTCAAGATCGGTGCATGGTTTGCGCTAGATGTACCATAGGCTTACAAATCATTTTGGACACAACCGATGGAACTCCTAGGTGATGTGGGTCATGTGGAATATCGCTTCTTTCCGTTTGGAGACAGTGTTGGTGTTGGTTAGGTGACGTGGGTCTTGTGGAATCTCATTTCATTCCGTTTGGACATAGTGTTAGTGTCAATGCAAGATGGGTGCATGGTTTGCGCTAGATGTACCATAGGCTTACAAATCATTTTGGACGCAACCGATGGAACTCCTAGGTGACGTGGGTCATGTGGAATATCGCTTCTTTTTGTTTGGAGACAGTGTTGGTGTCGGTTAGGTGACGAGGGTCTTGTGGAATGTATCTTCATTCTGTTTGGAGACAGTGTCAATGTCGGTGCAAGATGGGTGCATGGTTTTTGCTAGATGTACCATAGGCTTACAAAATCATTTTGGACGCACCAGATGGAACTTCTAGGTAACGTGGGTCATGTGGAATCTCACTTCTTTCTGTTTGGAGACAGTGTTGGTGTCGGTGCAAGATAGGTGCATGGTTTGCGCTACATGTACCTTAGGCTTATAAATCATTTTGGACGCACTTGATGGTACCACTAGGTGACGAGGCACAAGTGGAAGCTCGTTTCGGCCTTTTGGATATATTGCTAATCTTGACGCAAGATAGGTGCATGGTTTGCGTCGAACGTACCATAGGATCGGACATCATTTTGGATGCACCCGATGGAACTCCTAGGAGACGTGGGACATGTGGAATCTCACTTCTTTCCATTAGGAGACAGTGTTAGTGTCGGTGCAAGATAGGTGCATGGTTTGCGCTAGATGTAACATCGGCTTACAAATCGTTTTGGCCGCACTCGATGGTACCACTAGGTGACGAGGCTCAAGTGGAAGCTCATTTCGGCCTTTTGGATATAGTGCAAATCTTGGCGCAAGATAGGAGCACGGTTTGCGTGGAACGTACCATTGGCTCAGAAATCGTTTTGGACGCACCTGATGGAACTCCTAGGTGATGTGGGTCATGTGGAATCTCACTTCTTTCCGTTTGGAGAGAGTGTTAATGTCGGTGCAAGATAGGTGCATGGTTTCCGCTAGACATACCATAGGCTCAACTGGAAGCTCGTTTTGGCCTTTCGGACATGGTGCTAATCTTGACGCAAGATAGGTGCTCAGTTTGCATCAAACGTACCATTGGATTGGAAATCATTTTGGACGCACCCGATGGAACTCCTAGGTGATGTGGGTCATGTGGAATCTCACTTCATTCTGTTTGGAGACAGTGTTTGTGTTGGTGCAAGAAAGGTGCATGGTTTGCGCAAGATGTACCATAGGCTTACAAATCGTTTTGGACGCAACCGATGCAACTCCTAGGTGACGTGGGTCATATGGAATATCGCATCTTTCCGTTTGGAGACAGTGTTGGTGTCAGTTAGTTGACGTGGGTCACGTGGAATCTCACTTCAGTCCGTTGGGAGACAGTGTTAGTGTCGGTGCAAGATGGGTGTATGGTTTGCGCTAGATGTACCATAGGCTTACAAATTATTTTGGATGCAACCGATGGAACTCCTAGGTGACGTGGGTCATGTGGAATATCGCTTCTTTCTATTTGGAGACAGTGTTGGTGTCAGTTAGGTGACGTGGGTCTTGTGGAATCTCACTTCATTCTATTTGGAGACAGTGTCAATGTCGGTGCAAGATGGGTGCATGGTTTGCGCTAGATGTACCATAGGCTTACAAATCGTTTTGGACGCAACCGATGGAACTCCTAGGTGACGTGGGTCATATGGAATATTGCTTCTTTCCATTTGGAGACAGTGTTGGGGTTGGTTAGGTGACGTGGGTCATGTGGAATCTCACTTCATTCTGTTTGGAGACAGTGTTAATGTCAGTGCAAGATGGGTGCATGGTTTGCGCTAGATGTACCATAGGCTTACAAATCGTTTTGGACGCAACCGATGGAACTCCTAGGTGATGTGGGTCAAGTGGAATATCGCTTCTTTCCGTTTGGAGACAGTGTTGGTGTTGGTTAGGTGACATGGGTCTTGTGGAATCTCACTTCATTCCATTTGGAGACAGTGTTAGTGTCGGTGCAAGATGGGTGCATGGTTTACGCTAGATGTACCATAGGCTTACAAATCGTTTTGGACGCAGCCGATGGAACTCCTAGTTGACGTGGGTCATGTGGAATATCGCTTCTTTTTGTTTGGAGACAGTGTTGGTGTCGGTTAGGTGACGTGGGTCTTGTGGAATCTCACTTCATTCTGTTTGGAGACAGTGTCAATGTCTGTGCAAGATGGGTGCATGGTTTGCGCTAGATGTACCATAGGCTTACAAATCATTTTGGACGCACCAGATGGAACTCCTAGGTGACGTGGGTCATGTGGAATCTCACTTCTTTCCGTTTGGAGACAGTGTTGGCGGCGGTGCAAGATAGGTGCATGGTTTGCGCTACATGTACCTTAGGCTTATAAATCATTTTGGATGCACTTGATGGTACCACTAGGTGACGAGGCACAAGTGGAAGCTCGTTTCGGCCTTTTGGATATAGTGCTAATCTTGACGCAAGATAGGTGCACGGTTTGCGTCGAACGTACCATAGGATCAGACATCATTTTGGACGCACCCGATGGAACTCCTAGGAGACGTGGGCCATGTGGAATCTCACTTCTTTCCATTTGGAGACAGTGTTAGTGTCGGTGCAAGATAGGTGCAAGGTTTGCGCTAGATGTAACATCGAATTACAAATCGTTTTGGCCGCACTCGATAGTACCACTAGGTGACGAGGCTCAAGTGGAAGCTTGTTTCGGCCTTTCGGATATAGTGCAAATCTTGACGCAAGATAGGAGCACGGTTTGCGTGGAACGTACCATTGGCTCAGAAATCGTTTTGGACGCACGCGATGGAACTCCTCGGTGATGTAGGTCATGTGGAATCTCACTTTTTTCCGTTTGAAGATAGTGTTAATGTCGGTGCAAGATAGGTGCATGGTTTGCGCTAGATGTACCATAGGCTCAACTGGAAGCTCGTTTCGGCCTTTTGGACATGGTGCTAATCTTGACGCAAGATAGGTGCACGGTTTGCATCAAACGTACCATTGGATCGAAAATCATTTTGGACGCACCCGATGGAACTACTAGGTGACGTGGGTCATGTGGAATCTCACTTCATTCCGTTTGGAGATAGTGTTAGTGTTGGTGCAAGAAAGGTGCATGGTTTGCGCTAGATGTACCATTGGCTTACAAATCATTTTTGACGCAACCGATGGAACTCCTAGTTGACATGGGTCATGTGGAATATCGCTTCTTTCTGTTTGGAGATAGTGTTGGTGTCGGTTTGGTGACGTGGGTCTTGTGGAATCTCACTTCATTCTGTTTGGAGACAGCGTCAATGTCGGTGCAAGATGGGTGCATGGTTTGCGCTAGATGTACCATAGGCTTACAAATCGTTTTGGACGCACCCAATGGAACTACTAGGTGACGTGGGTCATGTGGAATCTCACTTCATTCCGTTTGGAGACAGTGTTAGTGTTGGTGCAAGAAAGGTGCATGGTTTGCGCTAATTGTACCATAGGCTTACAAATCGTTTTGGACGCAACCGATGGAACTCCTAGGTGACGTGGGTCATATGGAATATCGCATCTTTCCGTTTGGAGACAGTGTTGGTGTCAGTTAGTTGACGTGGGTCATGTGGAATCTCACTTCATTCCGTTGGGAGACAGTGTTAGTGTCGGTGCAAGATGGGTGTATGGTTTGCGCTAGATGTACCATAGGCTTACAAATTATTTTGGATGCAACCGATGGAACTCCTAGGTGACGTGGGTCATGTGGAATATCGCTTCTTTCTATTTGGAGACAGTGTTGGTGTCAGTTAGGTGACGTGGGTCTTGTGGAATCTCACTTCATTCTATTTGGAGACAGTGTCAATGTCGGTGCAAGATGGGTGCATGGTTTGCGCTAGATGTACCATAGGCTTACAAATCGTTTTGGACGCAACCGATGGAACTCCTAGGTGACGTGGGTCATATGGAATATTGCTTCTTTCCATTTGGAGACAGTGTTGGGGTTGGTTAGGTGACGTGGGTCATGTGGAATCTCACTTCATTCTGTTTGGAGACAGTGTTAATGTCAGTGCAAGATGGGTGCA
Source organism: Miscanthus floridulus (assembly GCF_019320115.1). Lineage (NCBI taxonomy): Eukaryota > Viridiplantae > Streptophyta > Magnoliopsida > Poales > Poaceae > Miscanthus > Miscanthus floridulus. Next base: position 74,480,860 of record NC_089582.1, read on the forward strand.
TGGTTTGCGCTAGATGTACCATAGGCTTACAAATCGTTTTGGACGCAACCGATGGAACTCCTAGGTGATGTGGGTCAAGTGGAATATCGCTTCTTTCTGTTTGGAGACAGTGTTGGTGTTGGTTAGGTGACATGGGTCTTGTGGAATCTCACTTCATTCCATTTGGAGACAGTGTTAGTGTCGGTGCAAGATGGGTGCATGGTTTACGCTAGATGTACCATAGGCTTACAAATCGTTTTGGACGCAGCCGATGGAACTCCTAGTTGACGTGGGTCATGTGGAATATCGCTTCTTTTTGTTTGGAGACAGTGTTGGTGTCGGTTAGGTGACGTGGGTCTTGTGGAATCTCACTTCATTCTGTTTGGAGACAGTGTCAATGTCTGTGCAAGATGGGTGCATGGTTTGCGCTAGATGTACCATAGGCTTACAAATCATTTTGGACGCACCAGATGGAACTCCTAGGTGACGTGGGTCATGTGGAATCTCACTTCTTTCCGTTTGGAGACAGTGTTGGCGGCGGTGCAAGATAGGTGCATGGTTTGCGCTACATGTACCTTAGGCTTATAAATCATTTTGGATGCACTTGATGGTACCACTAGGTGACGAGGCACAAGTGGAAGCTCGTTTCGGCCTTTTGGATATAGTGCTAATCTTGACGCAAGATAGGTGCACGGTTTGCGTCGAACGTACCATAGGATCAGACATCATTTTGGACGCACCCGATGGAACTCCTAGGAGACGTGGGCCATGTGGAATCTCACTTCTTTCCATTTGGAGACAGTGTTAGTGTCGGTGCAAGATAGGTGCAAGGTTTGCGCTAGATGTAACATCGGATTACAAATCGTTTTGGCCGCACTCGATAGTACCACTAGGTGACGAGGCTCAAGTGGAAGCTTGTTTCGGCCTTTCGGATATAGTGCAAATCTTGACGCAAGATAGGAGCACGGTTTGCGTGGAACGTACCATTGGCTCAGAAATCGTTTTGGACGCACGCGATGGAACTCCTCGGTGATGTAGGTCATGTGGAATCTCACTTTTTTCCGTTTGAAGATAGTGTTAATGTCGGTGCAAGATAGGTGCATGGTTTGCGCTAGATGTACCATAGGCTCAACTGGAAGCTCGTTTCGGCCTTTTGGACATGGTGCTAATCTTGACGCAAGATAGGTGCACGGTTTGCATCAAACGTACCATTGGATCGAAAATCATTTTGGACGCACCCGATGGAACTACTAGGTGACGTGGGTCATGTGGAATCTCACTTCATTCCGTTTGGAGACAGTGTTAGTGTTGGTGCAAGAAAGGTGCATGGTTTGCGCTAGATGTACCATTGGCTTACAAATCATTTTTGACGCAACCGATGGAACTCCTAGTTGACATGGGTCATGTGGAATATCGCTTCTTTCTGTTCGGAGATAGTGTTGGTGTCGGTTAGGTGACGTGGGTCTTGTGGAATCTCACTTCATTCTGTTTGGAGACAGCGTCAATGTCGGTGCAAGATGGGTGCATGGTTTGCGCTAGATGTACCATAGGCTTACAAATCGTTTTGGACGCACCCAATGGAACTACTAGGTGACGTGGGTCATGTGGAATCTCACTTCATTCCGTTTGGAGACAGTGTTAGTGTTGGTGCAAGAAAGGTGCATGGTTTGCGCTAATTGTACCATAGGCTTACAAATCGTTTTGGACGCAACCGATGGAACTCCTAGGTGACGTGGGTCATATGGAATATCGCATCTTTCCGTTTGGAGACAGTGTTGGTGTCAGTTAGTTGACGTGGGTCATGTGGAATCTCACTTCATTCCGTTGGGAGACAGTGTTAGTGTCGGTGCAAGATGGGTGTATGGTTTGCGCTAGATGTACCATAGGCTTACAAATTATTTTGGATGCAACCGATGGAACTCCTAGGTGACGTGGGTCATGTGGAATATCGCTTCTTTCTATTTGGAGACAGTGTTGGTGTCAGTTAGGTGACGTGGGTCTTGTGGAATCTCACTTCATTCTATTTGGAGACAGTGTCAATGTCGGTGCAAGATGGGTGCATGGTTTGCGCTAGATGTACCATAGGCTTACAAATCGTTTTGGACGCAACCGATGGAACTCCTAGGTGACGTGGGTCATATGGAATATTGCTTCTTTCCATTTGGAGACAGTGTTGGGGTTGGTTAGGTGACGTGGGTCATGTGGAATCTCACTTCATTCTGTTTGGAGACAGTGTTAATGTCAGTGCAAGATGGGTGCATGGTTTGCGCTAGATGTACCATAGGCTTACAAATCGTTTTGGACGCAACCGATGGAACTCCTAGGTGATGTGGGTCAAGTGGAATATCGCTTCTTTCTGTTTGGAGACAGTGTTGGTGTTGGTTAGGTGACATGGGTCTTGTGGAATCTCACTTCATTCCGTTTGGAGACAGTGTTAGTGTCGGTGCAAGATGGGTGCATGGTTTACGCTAGATGTACCATAGGCTTACAAACCGTTTTGGACGCAGCCGATGGAACTCCTAGTTGACGTGGGTCATGTGGAATATCGCTTCTTTTTGTTTGGAGACAGTGTTGGTGTCGGTTAGGTGACGTGGGTCTTGTGGAATCTCACTTCATTCTGTTTGGAGACAGTGTCAATGTCTGTGCAAGATGGGTGCATGGTTTGCGCTAGATGTACCATAGGCTTACAAATCGTTTTGGACGCACCAGATGGAACTCCTAGGTGACGTGGGTCATGTGGAATCTCACTTCTTTCCGTTTGGAGACAGTGTTGGCGTCGGTGCAAGATAGGTGCATGGTTTGCGCTACATGTACCTTAGGCTTATAAATCATTTTGGATGCACTTGATGGTACCACTAGGTGACGAGGCACAAGTGGAAGCTCGTTTCGGCCTTTTGGATATAGTGCTAATCTTGACGCAAGATAGGTGCACGGTTTGCGTCGAACGTACCATAGGATCAGACATCATTTTGGACGCACCCGATGGAACTCCTAGGAGACGTGGGCCATGTGGAATCTCACTTCTTTCCATTTGGAGACAGTGTTAGTGTCGGTGCAAGATAGGTGCATGGTTTGCGCTAGATGTAACATCGGATTACAAATCGTTTTGGCCGCACTCGATAGTACCACTAGGTGACGAGGCTCAAGTGGAAGCTTGTTTCGGCCTTTCGGATATAGTGCAAATCTTGACGCAAGATAGGAGCACGGTTTGCGTGGAATGTACCATTGGCTCAGAAATCGTTTTGGACGCACTCGATGGAACTCCTAGGTGATGTAGGTCATGTGGAATCTCACTTCTTTCCGTTTGAAGATAGTGTTAATGTCGGTGCAAGATAGGTGCATGGTTTGCGCTAGATGTACCATAGGCTCAACTGGAAGCTCGTTTCGGCCTTTTGGACATGGTGCTAATCTTGACGCAAGATAGGTGCACGGTTTGCATCAAACGTACCATTGGATCGAAAATCATTTTGGACGCACCCGATGGAACTACTAGGTGGCGTGGGTCATGTGGAATCTCACTTCATTCTGTTTGGAGACAGTGTTAATGTCAGTGCAAGATGGGTGCATGGTTTGCGCTAGATGTACCATAGGCTTACAAATCATTTTGGACGCAACCGATGGAACTCCTAGGTGATGTGGGTCAAGTGGAATATCGCTTCTTTCTGTTTGGAGACAGTGTTGGTGTTGGTTAGGTGACATGGGTCTTGTGGAATCTCACTTCATTCCGTTTGGAGACAGTGTTAGTGTTGGTGCAAGATGGGTGCATGGTTTACGCTAGATGTACCATAGGCTTACAAATCGTTTTGGACGCAACCGATGGAACTCCTAGTTGACGTGGGTCATGTGGAATATCGCTTCTTTTTGTTTGGAGACAGTGTTGGTGTCGGTTAGGTGACGTGGGTCTTGTGGAATCTCACTTCATTCTGTTTGGAGACAGTGTCAATGTCTGTGCAAGATGGGTGCATGGTTTGCGCTAGATGTACCATAGGCTTACAAATCGTTTTGGACGCACCAGATGGAACTCCTAGGTGACGTGGGTCATGTGGAATCTCACTTGTTTCCGTTTGGAGACAGTGTTGGCCTCGGTGCAAGATAGGTGCATGGTTTGCGCTACATGTACCTTAGGCTTATAAATCATTTTGGATGCACTTGATGGTACCACTAGGTGACGAGGCACAAGTGGAAGCTCGTTTCGGCCTTTTGGATATAGTGCTAATCTTGACGCAAGATAGGTGCACGGTTTGCGTCGAACGTACCATAGGATCAGACATCATTTTGGACGCACCCGATGGAACTCCTAGGAGACGTGGGCCATGTGGAATCTCACTTCTTTCCATTTGGAGACAGTGTTAGTGTCGGTGCAAGATAGGTGCATGGTTTGCGCTAGATGTAACATCGGATTACAAATCGTTTTGGCCGCACTCGATAGTACCACTAGGTGACGAGGCTCAAGTGGAAGCTTGTTTCGGCCTTTCGGATATAGTGCAAATCTTGACGCAAGATAGGAGCACGGTTTGCGTGGAATGTACCATTGGCTCAGAAATCGTTTTGGACGCACTCGATGGAACTCCTAGGTGATGTAGGTCATGTGGAATCTCACTTCTTTCCGTTTGAAGATAGTGTTAATGTCGGTGCAAGATAGGTGCATGGTTTGCGCTAGATGTACCATAGGCTCAACTGGAAGCTCGTTTCGGCCTTTTGGACATGGTGCTAATCTTGACGCAAGATAGGTGCACGGTTTGCATCAAACGTACCATTGGATCGAAAATCATTTTGGACGCACCCGATGGAACTACTAGGTGACGTGGGTCATGTGGAATCTCACTTCATTCCATTTGGAGACAGTGTTAGTGTTGGTGCAAGAAAGGTGCATGGTTTGCGCTAGATGTACCATTGGCTTACAAATCATTTTTGACGCAACCGATGGAACTCCTAGTTGACATGGGTCATGTGGAATATCGCTTCTTTCTGTTTGGAGATAGTGTTGGTGTCGGTTAGGTGACGTGGGTCTTGTGGAATCTCACTTCATTCTGTTTGGAGACAGCGTCAATGTCGGTGCAAGATGGGTGCATGGTTTGTGCTAGATTTACCATAGGCTTACAAATCGTTTTGGACGCAACCGATGGAACTCCTGGTTGACGTGGGTCTTGTGGAATCTCACTTCATTCTGTTTGGAGACAGTGTTAATGTCGGTGCAAGATGGGGGCATGGTTTGCGCTAGATGTACCATAGGCTTACATATCGTTTTGGACGCACCAGATGGAACTCCTAGGTGACATGGGTCATGTGGAATCTCACTTCTTTCCGTTTGGAGACAGTGTTGGCGTTGGTGCAAGATAGGTGCATGGTTTGCGCTACATGTACCTTAGACTTATAAATCGTTTTGGACGCACTCGATGGTACCACTAGGTGACGAGGCACAAGTGGCAGCTCGTTTCGGCCTTTTGGATATAGTGCTAATCTTGAGGAAAGATAGGTGCACGGTTTGCGTCAAACGTACCATAGGATCAAACATCATTTTGGACGCACCCGATGGAACTCCTAGGAGACGTGGGACATGTGGAATCTCACTTCTTTCCATTAGGAGACAGTGTTAGTGTCGGTGCAAGATAGGTGCATGGTTTGCGCTAGATATTACATCGGATTACAAAACGTTTTGGCCGCACTCGATGGTACCACTAGGTGACGAGGCTCAAGTGGAAGCTCGTTTCGGCCTTACGGATATAGTGCAAATCTTGACGCAAGATGGGAGCAGGGTTTGCATGGAATGTACCATTGGCTCATAAATCGTTTTGGAGGCACCCGATGGAACTCCTAGGTGATGTAGGTCATGTGGAATCTCACTTCTTTCTGTTTGGAGATACTGTTAATGTCGGTGCAAGATAGGTGCATGGTTTGCGCTAGACGTACCATAGGCTCAACTGGAAGCTCGTTTCGGCCTTTCGGACATGGTGCTAATCTTGACGCAAGATAGGTGCACGGTTTGCATCAAACGTAGCATTGGATAGGAAATCATTTTGGACGCACCCGATGGAACTACTATGTGACGTGGGTCATGTGGAATCTCACTTCATTCCGTTTGGAGAATGTGTTAGTGTTGGTGTAAGAAAGGTGCATGGTTTGCGCTAGATGTACCATAGGCATACAAATCGTTTTGGACGCAACCGATGGAACTCCTAGGTGACGTGGGTCATATGGAATTTCGCTTCTTTTCCGTTTGGAGACAGTGTTGGTGTCGGTTAGGTGACGTGGGTCATGTGGAATCTCACTTCATTCCGTTTGAAGACAGTGTTAGTGTCGGTGCAAGATCGGTGCATGGTTTGCACTAGATGTACCATAGGCTTACAAATCATTTTGGACGCAACCGATGGAACTCCTAGGTGATGTGGGTCATGTGGAATATCGCTTCTTTCCGTTTGGAGACAGTGTTGGTGTTGGTTAGGTGACGTGGGTCTTGTGGAATCTCATTTCATTCCGTTTGGACATAGTGTTAGTGTCAATGCAAGATGGGTGCATGGTTTGCGCTAGATGTACCATAGGCTTACAAATCATTTTGGACGCAACCGATGGAACTCCTAGGTGACGTGGGTCATGTGGAATATCGCTTCTTTTTGTTTGGAGACAGTGTTGGTGTCGGTTAGGTGACGTGGGTCTTGTGGAATGTATCTTCATTCTGTTTGGAGACAGTGTCAATGTCGGTGCAAGATGGGTGCATGGTTTTTGCTAGATGTACCATAGGCTTACAAAATCATTTTGGACGCACCAGATGGAACTTCTAGGTAACGTGGGTCATGTGGAATCTCACTTCTTTCTGTTTGGAGACAGTGTTGGTGTCAGTGCAAGATAGGTGCATGGTTTGCGCTACATGTACCTTAGGCTTATAAATCATTTTGGACGCACTTGATGGTACCACTAGGTGACGAGGCACAAGTGGAAGCTCGTTTCGGCCTTTTGGATATATTGCTTATCTTGACGCAAGATAGGTGCATGGTTTGCGTCGAACGTACCATAGGATCGGACATCATTTTGGACGCACCTGATGGAACTCCTAGGAGACGTGGGACATGTGGAATCTCACTTCTTTCCGTTAGGAGACAGTGTTAGTGTCGGTGCAAGATAGGTGCATGGTTTGCGCTAGATGTAACATCAGTTTACAAATCATTTTGGCCGCCCTCGATGGTACCACTAGGTGACGAGGCTCAAGTGGAAGCTCGTTTCGGCCTTTCGGATATAGTGCAAATCTTGGCGCAAGATAGGAGCACGGTTTGCGTGGAACGTACCATTGGCTCAGAAATCGTTTTGGACGCACCTGATGGAACTCCTAGGTGATGTGGGTCATGTGGAATCTCACTTCTTTCCGTTTGGAGAGAGTGTTAATGTCGGTGCAAGATAGGTGAATGGTTTCCGCTAGACATACCATAGGCTCAACTGGAAGCTCGTTTTGGCCTTTCGGACATGGTGCTAATCTTGACGCAAGATAGGTGCACGGTTTGCATCAAACGTACCATTGGATTGGAAATCATTTTGGACGCACCCGATGGAACTCCTAGGTGATGTGGGTCATGTGGAATCTCACTTCATTCTATTTGGAGATAGTGTTTGTGTTGGTGCAAGAAAGGTGCATGGTTTGCGCAAGATGTACCATAGGCTTACAAATCGTTTTGGACGCAACCGATGGAACTCCTAGGTGACGTGGGTCATATGGAATATCGCATCTTTCTGTTTGGAGACAGTGTTGGTGTCAGTTAGTGGACGTGGGTCATGTGGAATCTCACTTCATTCCGTTGGGAGACAGTGTTAGTGTCGGTGCAAGATGGGTGTATGGTTTGCGCTAGATGTACCATAGGCTTACAAATTATTTTGGATGCAACCGATGGAACTCCTAGGTGACGTGGGTCATGTGGAATATCGCTTCTTTCTGTTTGGAGACAGTGTTGGTGTCAGTTAGGTGACGTGGGTCTTGTGGAATCTCACTTCATTCTATTTGGAGACAGTGTCAATGTCGATGCAAGATGGGTGCATGGTTTGTGCTAGATGTACCATAGGCTTACAAAATTGTTTTGGACGCCCCAGATGGAACTCCTAGGTGACGTGGGTCATGTGGAATCTCACTTCTTTCCGTTTGGAGACAGTGTTGGTGTCGGTGCAAGATAGGTGCATGGTTTGCGCTACATGTACCTTAGGCTTATAATTCATTTTGGATGAACTTGATGGTACCACTAGGTGACGAGGCACAAGTGGAAGCTCGTTTCGGTCTTTTGGATATAGTGCTAATCTTGACGCAAGATAGGTGTACGGTTTGCGTCGAACGTACCATAGGATCGGACATCATTTTGGACGCACCCGATGGAACTCCTAGGAGACATGGGACATGTGGAATCTCACTTCTTTCCATTAGGAGACAGTGTTAGTGTCGGTGCAAGATAGGTGCATGGTTTGCGCTAGATGTAACATCAGTTTACAAATCATTTTGGCCGCACTCGATGGTACCACTAGTTGACGAGGCTCAAGTGGAAGCTCGTTTCGACCTTTCGGATATAGTGAAAATCTTGACGCAAGATAGGAGCACAGTTTGCGTGGAATGTACCATTGGCTCATAAATTGTTTTGGACACACCCGATGGAACTCCTAGGTGATGTAGGTCATGTGGAATCTCACTTCTTTCTGTTTGGAGATAGTGTTAATGTCGGTGCAAGATAGGTGCATGGTTTGTGCTAGATGTACCATAGGCTCAACTGGAAGCGCGTTTCGGCCTTTCGGACATGGTGCTAATCTTGACGCAAGATAGGTGCACGGTTTGCATCAAACATACCATTGGATCGGAAATCATTTTGGACGCACCCGATGGAACTACGAGGTGATGTGGGTCATGTGGAATCTCACTTCATTCCGGTTGGAGACAGTGTTAGTGTTGGTGCAAGAAAGGTGCATGGTTTGCGCTAGATGTACCATAGGCATACAAATTGTTTTGGACGCAACCGATGGAACTCCTAGGTGACGTGGGTCATATGGAATATCGCTTCTTTCCATTTGGAGACAGTGTTGGGGTCGGTTAGGTGACGTGGGTCATGTGGAATCTCACTTCATTCTATTTGGAGACAGTGTTAATGTCGGTGCAAGATGGGTGCATGGTTTGCGCTAGATGTACCATAGGCTTACAAATCGTTTTGGACGCAACCGATGGAACTCCTTGATGACGTGGGCCAAGTGGAATATCGCTTCTTTCCGTTTGGAGACAGTGTTGGTGTTGGTTAGGTGACATGGGTCTTGTGGAATCTCACTTCATTCTGTTTGGAGACAGTGTTAGTGTCAGTGCAAGATGGGTGCATGGTTTACGCTAGATGTACCATAGGCTTACAAATCGTTTTGGACGCAACCGATGGAACTCCTAGTTGACGTGGGTCATGTGGAATATCGCTTCTTTTTGTTTGGAGACAGTGTTGGTGTCGGTTAGGTGACGTGGGTCTTGTGGAACCTCACTTCATTCTGTTTGGAGACAGTGTCAATGTCTGTGCAAGATGGGGCATGGTTTGCGCTAGATGTACCATAGGCTTACAAATCATTTTGGACGCACCAGATGGAACTCCTTGGTGACGTGGGTCATATGGAATCTCACTTCTTTCCGTTTGGAGACAGTGTTGGCGTCAGTGCAAGATAGGTGCATGGTTTGCGCTACATGTACCTTAGGCTTATAAATCGTTTTGGATGCACTTGATGGTACCACTAGGTGACGAGGCACAAGTGGAAGCTCGTTTCGGCCTTTTGGATATAGTGCTAATCTTGACGCAAGATAGGTGCACGGTTTGCGTCGAACGTACCATAGGATCAGACATCATTTTGGACGCACCCGATGGAACTCCTAGGAGACGTGGGACATGTGGAATCTCACTTCTTTCCATTAGGAGACAGTGTTAGTGTCGATGAAAGATAGGTGCATGGTTTGCGCTAGATGTAACATCGGATTACAAATCGTTTTGGCCGCACTCGATAGTACCACTAGGTGACGAGGCTCAAGTGGAAGCTCGTTTCGGCCTTTCGGATATAGTGCAAATCTTGACGCAAGATAGGAGCACGGTTTGCGTGGAACGTACCATTGGCTTAGAAATCGTTTTGGACGCACTCGATGGAACTCCTAGGTGATGTAGGTCATGTGGAATCTCACTTCTTTCCGTTTGAAGATAGTTTTAATGTCGGTGCAAGATAGGTGCATGGTTTGCGCTAGATGTACCATAGGCTCAACTGGAAGCTCGTTTCGGCCTTTTGGACATGGTGCTAATCTTGACGCAAGATAGGTGCACGGTTTGCATCAAACGTACCATTGGATCGAAAATCATTTTGGACGCACCCGATGGAACTACTAGGTGACGTGGGTCATGTGGAATCTCACATCATTCCGTTTGGAGACAGTGTTAGTGTTGGTGCAAGAAAGGTGCATGGTTTGCGCTAGATGTACCATTGGCTTACAAATCATTTTTGACGCAACCGATGGAACTCCTAGTTGACGTGGGTCATGTGGAATATCGCTTCTTTCTGTTTGGAGATAGTGTTGGTGTCGGTTAGGTGACGTGGGTCTTGTGGAATCTCACTTCATTCTGTTTGGAGACAGCGTCAATGTCGGTGCAAGATGGGTGCATGGTTTGCGCTAGATTTACCATAGGCTTACAAATCGTTTTGGACGCACCAGATGGAACACCTAGGTGACATGGGTCATGTGGAATCTCACTTCTTTCCGTTTGGAGACACTGTTGGTGTCGGTGCAAGATAGGTGCATGGTTTGCGCTACATGTACCTTAGGCTTATAAATCATTTTGGACGCACTCGATGGTACCACTAGGTGACGAGGCACAAGTGGAAGTTCGTTTCAGCCTTTTGGATATAGTGCTAATCTTGACCCAAGATAGGTGCACGGTTTGCATTGAACGTACCATAGGATCGGACATCATTTTGGACGCACCCGATGGAACTCCTAGGAGACATGGGACATGTGGAATCTCACTTCTTTCCATTAGGAGATAGTGTTAGTGCTGGTGCAAGATAGGTGCATGGTTTCCACTAGATGTAACATCGGCTTACAAATCATTTTGGCCGCACTCGATGGTACCACTAGGTGACGAGGCCCAAGTGGAAGCTCGTTTCGGCCTTTCGGATATAGTGCATATCTTGACGCAAGATAGGAGCACGGTTTGCGTGGAACGTACCATTGGCTCAGAAATCGTTTTGGACGCACCCGATGGAACTCCTAGGTGATGTGGGTCATGTGGAATCTCACTTCTTTCCGTTTGGAGATAGTGGTAATGTCGGTGCAAGATAGGTGCATTGTTTGCGCTAGATAGGCTCAACTGGAAGCTTGTTTCGGCCTTTCGAACATGGTGCTAATCTTGACGCAAGATAGGTGCACGGTTTGCATCAAACTTACCATTGGATTGGAAATCATTTTGGACGCACCCGATGGAACTACTAGGTGACGTGGGTCATGTGGAATCTCACTTCATTCTGTTTGGAGACAGGGTTAGTGTTGGTGCAAGAAAGGTGCATGGTTTGCGCAAGATGTACCATAGGCTTACAAATCGTTTTGGACACAACCGATGGAACTCCTAGGTGACGTGGGTCATGGAATATCACTTCTTTCCGTTTGGAGAAAGTGTTGGTGTCGGTTAGGTGACGTGGGTCTTGTGGAATCTCACTTCATTCTGTTTGGAGACAGTGTTAGTGTCGGTGCAAGATGGGTGCATGGTTTGCGCTAGATGTACCATAGGCTTACAAATCATTTTGGACGCAACCAATGGAACTCCTAGGTGACGTGGGTCATGTGGAATATCGCTTCTTTCTGTTTGGAGACAATGTTGGTGTTGGTTAGGTGACGTGGGTCTTGTGGAATCTCACTTCATTCCGTTTGGAGACAGTGTTAGTGTCGGTCCAAGATGGGTGCATGGTTTGCGCTAGATGTACCATAGGCTTACAAATCGTTTTGGACGCAACCGATGGAACTCCTGGTTGACGTGGGTCTTGTGGAATCTCACTTCATTCTGTTTGGAGACAGTGTTAATGTCGGTGCAAGATGGGGGCATGGTTTGTGCTAGATGTACCATAGGCTTACATATCGTTTTGGACGCGCCAGATGGAACTCCTAGGTGATGTGGGTCATGTGGAATCTCACTTCTTTCCGTTTGGAGATAGTGTTGGCGTCGGTGCAAGATAGGTGCCTGGTTTGCGCTACATGTACCTTAGACTTATAAATCGTTTTGGACGCACTCGATGGTACCACTAGGTGACGAGGCACAAGTGGAAGCTCGTTTCGGCCTTTTGGATATAGTGCTAATCTTGAGGCAAGATAGGTGCACGGTTTGCGTCAAACGTACCATAGGATCAAACATCATTTTGGACGCATCCGATGGAACTCCTAGGAGACGTGGGACATGTGGAATCTCACTTCTTTCCATTAGGAGACAGTGTTAGTGTCGGTGCAAGATAGGTGCATGGTTTGCGCTAGATGTAACATCGGATTACAAAACGTTTTGGCCGCACTCGATGGTACCACTAGGAGACGAGGCTCAAGTGGAAGCTCGTTTCGGCCTTACAGATATAGTGCAAATCTTGACGCAAGATAGGAGTAGGGTTTGCGTGGAACGTACCATTGGCTCATAAATCATTTTGGATGCACCCGATGGAACTCCTAGGTGATGTAGGTCATGTGGAATCTCACTTCTTTCCGTTTGGAGATAGTGTTAATGTCGGTGCAAGATAGGTGCATGGTTTGCGCTAGACGTACCATAGGCTCAACTGGAAGCTCATTTCGGCCTTTCGGACATGGTGCTAATCTTGACGCAAGATAGGTGCACGGTTTGCATCAAACGTACCATTGGATCGGAAATCATTTTGGACGCACCCGATGGAACTACTAGGTGATGTGGGTCATGTGGAATCTCACTTCATTCCGTTTGGAGACAGTGTTAGTGTTGGTGCAAGAAAGTGGCATGGTTTGAGCTAGATGTACCATAGGCATACAAATCGTTTTGGACGCAACCGATGGAACTCCTAGGTGACGTGGGTCATATGGAATTTCGCTTCTTTTCCGTTTGGAGACAGTGTTGGTGTCGGTTTGGTGACGTGGGTCATGTGGAATCCCACTTCATTCTGTTTGAAGACAGTGTTAGTGTCGGTGCAAGATCGGTGCATGGTTTGCGCTAGATGTACCATAGGCTTACAAATCATTTTGGACGCAACCGATGGAACTCCTAGGTGATGTGGGTCATGTGGAATATCGCTTCTTTCCGTTTGGAGACAGTGTTGGTGTTGGTTAGGTGACGTCGGTCTTGTGGAATCTCATTTCATTCTGTTTGGACATAGTGTTAGTGTCAATGCAAGATGGGTGCATGGTTTGCGCTAGATGTACCATAGGCTTACAAATCATTTTGGACGCAACCGATGGAACTCCTAGGTGACGTGGGTCATGTGGAATATCGCTTCTTTTTGTTTGGAGACAGTGTTGGTGTCGGTTAGGTGACGTGGGTCTTGTGGAATGTATCTTCATTCTGTTTGGAGACAGTGTCAATGTCGGTGCAAGATGGGTGCATGGTTTTTGCTAGATGTACCATAGGCTTACAAAATCATTTTGGACGCACCAGATGGAACTCCTAGGTAACGTGGGTCATATGGAATCTCACTTCTTTCCGTTTGGAGACAGTGTTGGTGTCGGTGCAAGATAGGTGCATGGTTTGCGCTACATGTACCTTAGGCTTATAAATCATTTTGGACGCACTTGATGGTACCACTAGGTGACGAGGCACAAGTGGAAGCTCGTTTCGGCCTTTTGGATATAGTGCTAATCTTGACACAAGATAGGTGCATGGTTTGCATCGAACGTACCATAGGATCGGACATCATTTTGGACGCACCCGATGGAACTCCTAGGAGACGTGGGATATGTGGAATCTCACTTCTTTCTGTTAGGAGACAATGTTAGTGTCGGTGCAAGATAGGTGCATGGTTTGCGCTAGATGTAACATCGGCTTACAAATCATTTTGGCTGCACTCGATGGTACCACTAGGTGACGAGGCTCAAGTGGAAGCTCGTTTCGGCCTTTCGGATATAGTGCAAATCTTGGCGCAAGATAGGAGCACGGTTTGCGTGGAACGTACCATTGGCTCAGAAATCGTTGTGGACGCACCTGATGGAACTCCTAGGTGATGTGGGTCATGTGGAATCTCACTTCTTTCCGTTTGGAGAGAGTGTTAATGTTGGTGCAAGATAGGTGCATGGTTTCCGCTAGATGTACCATAGGCTCAACTGGAAGCTCGTTTTGGCCTTTCGCACATGGTGCTAATCTTGACGCAAGATAGGTGCACGGTTTGCATCAAACGTACCATTGGATTGGAAATCATTTTGGATGCACCCGGTGGAACTCCTAGGTGATGTGGGTCATGTGGAATCTCACTTCATTCTGTTTGGAGACAGTGTTAGTGTTGGTGCAAGCAAGGTGCATGGTTTGCGCAAGATGTACCATAGGCTTACAAATCATTTTGGACGCAACCGATGGAACTCCTAGGTGATGTGGGTCATATGGAATATCGCATCTTTCCGTTTGGAGACAGTGTTGGTGTCTGTTAGTTGACGTGGGTCATGTGGAATCTCACTTCATTCCGTTGGGAGACAGTGTTAGTGTCGATGCAAGATGGGTGTATGGTTTGCGCTAGATGTACCATAGGCTTACAAATTATTTTGGATGCAACCGATGGAACTCCTAGGTGACGTGGGTCATGTGGAATATCGCTTCTTTCTGTTTGGAGACAGTGTTGGTGTCGGTTAGGTGACGTGGGTCTTGTGGAATCTCACTTCATTCTATTGGAGACAGTGTCAATGTCGGTGCAAGATGGGTGCATGGTTTGTGCTAGATGTACCATAGGCTTACAAAATCATTTTGGACGCCCCAGATGGAACTCCTAGGTGACGTGGGTCATGTGGAATCTCACTTCTTTCCGTTTGGAGACAGTGTTGGTGTCGGTGCAAGATAGGTGCATGGTTTGCGCTACGTGTACCTTAGGCTTATAATTCGTTTTGGACGAACTTGATGGTACCAATAGGTGACGAGGCACAAGTGGAAGCTCATTTCGGTCTTTTGGATATAGTGCTAATCTTAACGCAAGATAGGTGTACGGTTTGCGTCGAACGAACCATAGGATCGGACATCATTTTGGACGCACCCGATGGAACTCCTAGGAGACATGGGACATGTGGAATCTCACTTCTTTCCATTAGGAGACAGTGTTAGTGTCGGTGCAAGATAGGTGCAAGGTTTGCGCTAGATGTAACATCGGTTTACAAATCATTTTGGCCGCACTCGATGGTACCACTAGTTGACGAGGCTCAAGTGGAAGCTCATTTTGGCCTTTCGGACATAGTGCAAATCTTGACGCAAGATAGGAGCACAGTTTGCGTGGAACGTACCATTGGCTCATAAATCGTTTTGGACGCACCTGATGGAACTCCTAGGTGTTGTAGGTCATGTGGAATCTCACTTCATTCCATTTGGAGACAGTGTAAGTGTTGGTGCAAGATAGGTGCATGGTTTGCGCTAGATGTACCATAGGCTTACAAATCATTTTGGATGCAACCGACGGAACTCCTAGGTGACCTGGGTCATGTGGAATATCGCTTCTTTCCATTTGGAGACAGTGTTGGTGTTGGTTAGGTGACGTGGTTCTTGTGCAATCTCACTTCATTCTGTTTGGACACAGTGTTAGTGTCGGTGCAAGATGGGTGCATGGTTTGCGCTAGATGTACCATAGGCTTACAAATCGTTTTGGACGCAACCGATGGAACTCCTAGGTGACATGGGTCATGTGGAATATCGCTTCTTTTTTTATGGAGACAGTGTTGGTGTCGGTTAGGTGACGTGGGTCTTGTGGAATCTATCTTCATTCTGTTTGGAGACAGTGTCAATGTCGGTGCAAGATGGGTGCATGGTTTTTGCTAGATGTACCATAGGCTTACAAAATCATTTTGGACGCACCAGATGGAACTCCTAGGTAATGTGGGTCATGTGGAATCTCACTTCTTTCTGTTTGGAGACAGTGTTGGTGTCGGTGTAAGATAGGTGCATGGTTTGCGCTACATGTACCTTAGGCTTATAAATCATTTTGGACGCACTTGATGGTACCACTATGTGACGAGGCACAAGTGGAAGCTCGTTTTGGCCTTTTGGATATAGTGCTAATCTTGACGCAAGATAGCTGCACGGTTTGCGTCGAACGTACCATAGGATCGGACATCATTTTGGATGCACCCGATGGAACTCCTAGGAGACGTGGGACATGTGGAATCTCACTTCTTTCCGTTAGGAGACAGTGTTAGTGTCAGTGCAAGATAGGTGCATGGTTTGCGCTAGATGTAACATCGTCTTACAAATCATTTTGGCCGCACTTGATGGTACCACTTGGTGACGAGGCTCAAGTGGAAGCTCATTTCGGCCTTTCAGATATAGTGCAAATCTTGGCGCAAGATAGGAGCACGGTTTGCGTGGAACGTACCATTGGCTCAGAAATCATTTTGGACGCACCCGATGGAACTCCTAGGTGATGTGGGTCATGTGGAATCTCACTTCTTTCCGTTTGGCGAGAGTGTTAATGTCGGTGCAAGATAGGTGCATGGTTTCCGCTAGACGTACCATAGGCTCAACTGGAAGCTCATTTTGGCCTTTCAGACATGGTGCTAATCTTGACGCAAGATAGGTGCACGGTTTGCATCAAACGTACCATTGGATTGGAAATCATTTTGGACGCACCCGATGGAACTCCTAGGTGAGGTGGGTCATGTGGAATCTCACTTCATTCTGTTTGGAGACAGTGTTAGTGTTGGTGCAAGAAAGGTGCATGGTTTGTGCAAGATGTACCATAGGCTTACAAATCGTTTTGGACGCAACCGATGGAACTCCTAGGTGACGTGGGTCATATGGAATATCACATCTTTCCATTTGGAGACAGTGTTGGTGTCAGTTAGTTGACGTGGGTCATGTGGAATCTCACTTCATTCCGTTGGGAGACAGTGTTAGTGTCGGAGCAAGATGGGTGCATGGTTTGCGCTAGATGTACCATAGGCTTACAAATCGTTTTGGACGCAACCGATGGAACTCCTAGGTGACGTGGGTCATGTGGAATATCGCTTCTTTCTGTTTGGAGACAATGTTGGT
The DNA here is from genome assembly GCF_019320115.1 of Miscanthus floridulus. Lineage (NCBI taxonomy): Eukaryota > Viridiplantae > Streptophyta > Magnoliopsida > Poales > Poaceae > Miscanthus > Miscanthus floridulus. Next base: position 74,498,025 of record NC_089582.1, read on the forward strand.
GTCGGTTAGGTGACGTGGGTCTTGTGGAATCTCACTTCATTCTGTTTGGAGACAGTGTCAATGTCGGTGCAAGATGGGTGCATGGTTTGTGCTAGATGTACCATAGGCTTACAAAATCATTTTGGACGCCCCAGATGGAACTCCTAGGTGACATGGGTCATGTGGAATCTCACTTCTTTCCGTTTGGAGACAGTGTTGGTGTCGGTGCAAGATAGGTGCATAGTTTGCGCTACGTGTACCTTAGGCTTATAAATCGTTTTGGACGAACTTGATGGTACCACTAGGTGACGAGGCACAAGTGGAACCTCGTTTCGGTCTTTTGGATATAGTGCTAATCTTGACGCAAGATAGGTGCACGGTTTGCGTCGAACGTACCATAGGATCGGACATCATTTTGGACGCACCCGATGGAACTCCTAGGAGACATGGGACGTGTGGAATCTCACTTCTCTCCATTAGGACACAGTGTTAGTGTCGGTGCAAGATAGGTGCATGGTTTGCGCTAGATGTAACATCGGTTTACAAATCGTTTTGGCCGCACTCGATGGTACCACTAGTTGACGAGGCTCAAGTGGAAGCTCGTTTTGGCCTGTTGGATATAGTGCAAATCTTGACGCAAGATAGGAGCACGGTTTGCGTGGAACGTACCATTGGCTCATAAATCGTTTTGGACGCACCCGATGGAACTCCTAGGTGATGTAGGTCATGTGGAATCTCACTTCTTTTCATTTGAAGATAGTGTTAATGTCGGTGCAAGATAGGTGTATGGTTTGTGCTAGACGTACCATAGGCTCAACTGGAAGCTCGTTTCGGCCTTTCGAACATGGTGCTAATCTTGACGCAAGATAGGTGCACGGTTTGCATCAAACGTACCATTGGATCAGAAATCATTTTGGACGCACCCGATGGAACTACGAGGTGATGTGGGTCATGTCGAATCTCACTTCATTCCGTTTGGAGACAGTGTTAGTGTTGGTGCAAGAAAGGTGCATGGTTTGCGCTAGATGTACCATAGGCATACAAATCGTTTTGGACGCAACCGATGGAACTCCTAGGTGACGTGGGTCATATGGAATATTGCTTCTTTTCCATTTGGAGACAGTGTTGGTGTCGGTTAGGTGACATGGGTCATGTGGAATCTCACTTCATTCCGTTTGGAGACTGAGTTAGTGTCGATGCAAGATGGGTGCATGGTTTGCGCTAGATGTACCATAGGCTTACAAATCGTTTTGGATGCAACCGATGGAACTCCTAAGTGACGTGGGTCATGTGGAATATCGCTTCTTTCCATTTGGAGACAGTGTTGGTGTTGGTTAGGTGACCTAGGTCTTGTGGAATCTCATTTCATTCCGTTTGGACACAGTGTTAGTGTCGGTGCAAGATGCGTGCATGGTTTGCGCTAGATGTACCATAGGCTTACAAATCATTTTGGACGCAACCGATGGAACTCCTAGGTGACATGGGTCATGTGGAATATCGCTTCTTTTTGTATGGAGACAGTGTTGGTGTCGGTTAGGTGACGTGGGTCTTGTGGAATCTATCTTCATTCTGTTTGGAGACAGTGTCAATGTCGGTGCAAGATGGGTGCATGGTTTTTGCTAGATGTACCATAGGCTTACACAATCATTTTGGACGCACCAGATGGAACTCCTAGGTAACGTGGGTCATGTGGAATCTCAATTCTTTCCATTTGGAGACAGTGTTGGTGTCGGTGCAAGATAGGTGCATGGTTTGCGCTACATGTACCTTAGGCTTATAAATCGTTTTGGACGCACTTGATGGTACCACTATGTGACGAGGCACAAGTGGAAGCTCGTTTCGGCCTTTTGGATATAGTGCTAATCTTGACGCAAGATAGGTGCACGGTTTGCGTCGAACGTACCATAGGATCGGACATCATTTTGGACGCACCCGATGGAACTCCTAGGAGACGTGGGACATGTGGAATCTCACTTCTTTCCGTTAGGAGACAGTGTTAGTGTCAGTGCAAAATAGGTGCATGGTTTGCGCTAGATGTAACATCGGCTTACAAATCATTTTGGCTGCACTCGATGGTACCACTAGGCGACGAGGCTCAAGTGGAAGCTCATTTCAGCCTTTCAGATATAGTGCAAATCTTGGCACAAGATAGGAGCACGGTTTGCGTGGAACGTACCATTGGCTCAGAAATCATTTTGGACGCACCCGATGGAACTCCTAGGTGATGTGGGTCATGTGGAATCTCACTTCTTTCCGTTTGGAGAGAGTGTTAATGTCGGTGCAAGATAGGTGCATGGTTTCCGCTAGACGTACCATAGGCTCAACTGGAAGCTCGTTTTGGCCTTTCGGACATGGTGCTAATCTTGATGCAAGATAGGTGCACGGTTTGCATCAAACGTACCATTGGATTGGAAATCATTTTGGACGCACCTGATGGAACTCCTAGGTGATGTGGGTCATGTGGAATCTCACTTCATTCTGTTTGGAGACAGTGTTAGTGTTGGTGCAAGAAAGGTGCATGGTTTGCGCAAGATGTACCATAGGCTTACAAATCGTTTTGGACGCAACCAATGGAACTCCTAGGTGACGTGGGTCATATGGAATATCGCATCTTTCCATTTGGAGACAGTGTTGGTGTCAGTTAGTTGACGTGGGTCATGTGGAATCTCACTTCATTCCATTGGGAGACAGTGTTAGTGTCGGTGCAAGATGGGTGCATGGTTTGCGCTAGATGTACCATAGGCTTACAAATCATTTTGGACGCCCCAGATGGAACTCCTAGGTGACGTGGGTCATGTGGAATCTCACTTCTTTCGTTTGGAGACAGAGTTGGTGTCGGAGCAAGATAGGTGCATGGTTTGCGCTACGTGTACCTTAGGCTTATAAATCGTTTTGGACGCACTCGATGGTACCACTAGGTGACGAGGCAGAAGTGGAAGCTCATTTCGGTGTTTTGGATATAGTGCTAATCTTGACGCAAGATAGGTGCACGGTTTGCGTCGAACGTACCATAGGATCGGACATCATTTTGGACGCACCCGATGGAACTCCTAGGAGACATGGGACATGTGGAATCTCACTTCTTTCCATTAGGAGACAGTGTTAGTGTCGGTGCAAGATAGGTGCATGGTTTGCGCTAGATGTAACATCGGTTTACAAATCATTTTGGCCGCACTCGATGGTACCACTAGTTGACGAGGCTCAAGTGGAAGCTCGTTTTGGCCTGTTGGATATAGTGCAAATCTTGACGCAAGATAGGAGCACGGTTTGCGTGGAACGTACCATTGGCTCATAAATCGTTTTGGACGCACCCGATGGAACTCCTAGGTGATGTAGGTCATGTGGAATCTCACTTCTTTTCATTTGAAGATAGTGTTAATGTCGGTGCAAGATAGGTGTATGGTTTGTGCTAGACGTACCATAGGCTCAACTGGAAGCTCGTTTCGGCCTTTCGAACATGGTGCTAATCTTGACACAAGATAGGTGCACGGTTTGCATCAAACGTACCATTGGATCAGAAATCATTTTGGACGCACCCGATGGAACTACGTGGTGATGTGGGTCATGTCGAATCTCACTTCATTCCGTTTGGAGACAGTGTTAGTGTTGGTGCAAGAAAGGTGCATGGTTTGCGCTAGATGTACCATAGGCATACAAATCGTTTTGGACGCAACCGATGGAACTCCTAGGTGACGTGGGTCATATGGAATATTGCTTCTTTTCCATTTGGAGACAGTGTTGGTGTCGGTTAGGTGATGTGGGTCATGTGGAATCTCACTTCATTCCGTTTGGAGACTGAGTTAGTGTCGATGCAAGATGGGTGCATGGTTTGCGCTAGATGTACCATAGGCTTACAAATCGTTTTGGATGCAACCGATGGAACTCCTAAGTGACGTGGGTCATGTGGAATATCACTTCTTTCCATTTGGAGACAGTGTTGGTGTTGGTTAGGTGACGTGGGTCTTGTGGAATCTCATTTCATTCCGTTTGGACACAGTGTTAGTGTCGGTGCAAGATGCGTGCATGGTTTGCGCTAGATGTACCATAGGCTTACAAATCATTTTGGACGCAACCGATGGAACTCCTAGGTGACATGGGTCATGTGGAATATCGCTTCTTTTTGTATGGAGACAGTGTTGGTGTCGGTTAGGTGACGTGGGTCTTGTGGAATCTATCTTCATTCTGTTTGGAGACAGTGTCAATGTCGGTGCAAGATGGGTGCATGGTTTTTGCTAGATGTACCATAGGCTTACACAATCATTTTGGACGCACCAGATGGAACTCCTAGGTAACGTGGGTCATGTGGAATCTCACTTCTTTCCATTTGGAGACAGTGTTGGTGTCGGTGCAAGATAGGTGCATGGTTTGCGCTACATGTACCTTAGGCTTATAAATCGTTTTGGACGCACTTGATGGTACCAATATGTGACGAGGCACAAGTGGAAGCTCGTTTCGGCCTTTTGGATATAGTGCTAATCTTGACGCAAGATAGGTGCACGGTTTGCGTCGAACGTACCATAGGATCGGACATCATTTTGGACGCACCCGATGGAACTCCTAGGAGACGTGGGACATGTGGAATCTCACTTCTTTCCGTTAGGAGACAGTGTTAGTGTCAGTGCAAGATAGGTGCATGGTTTGCGCTAGATGTAACATCGGCTTACAAATCATTTTGGCTGCACTCGATGGTACCACTAGGTGACGAGGCTCAAGTGGAAGCTCATTTCAGCCTTTCAGATATAGTGCAAATCTTGGCACAAGATAGGAGCACGGTTTGCGTGGAACGTACCATTGGCTCAGAAATCATTTTGGACGCACCCGATGGAACTCCTAGGTGATGTGGGTCATGTGGAATCTCACTTCTTTCCGTTTGGAGAGAGTGTTAATGTCGGTGCAAGATAGGTGCATGGTTTCCGCTAGACGTACGATAGGCTCAACTGGAAGCTCGTTTTGGCCTTTCGGACATGGTGCTAATCTTGATGCAAGATAGGTGCACGGTTTGCATCAAACGTACCATTGGATTGGAAATCATTTTGGACGCACCTGATGGAACTCCTAGGTGATGTGGGTCATGTGGAATCTCACTTCATTCTGTTTGGAGACAATGTTAGTGTTGGTGCAAGAAAGGTGCATGGTTTGCGCAAGATGTACCATAGGCTTACAAATCGTTTTGGACGCAACCAATGGAACTCCTAGGTGACGTGGGTCATATGGAATATCGCATCTTTCCATTTGGAGACAGTGTTGGTGTCAGTTAGTTGACGTGGGTCATGTGGAATCTCACTTCATTCCGTTGGGAGACAGTGTTAGTGTTGGTGCAAGATGGGTGCATGGTTTGCGCTAGATGTACCATAGGCTTACAAATCATTTTGGACGCCCCAGATGGAACTCCTAGGTGACGTGGGTCATGTGGAATCTCACTTCTTTCGTTTGGAGACAGAGTTGGTGTCGGTGCAAGATAGGTGCATGGTTTGCGCGACATGTACCTTAGGCTTATAAATCGTTTTGGATGAACTTCATGGTACCACTAGGTGACGAGGCACAAGTGGAAGCTCATTTCGGTCTTTTGGATATAGTGCTAATCTTAACGCAAGATAGGTGCACGGTTTGCGTTGAACGTACCATAGGATCGGACATCATTTTGGACGCACCCGATGGAACTCCTAGGAGACATGGGACATGTGGAATCTCACTTCTTTCCATTAGGAGACAGTGTTAGTGTCGGTGCAAGATAGGTGTATGGTTTGCGCTAGATGTAACATCGGTTTACAAATCGTTTTGGCCGCACTCGATGGTACCACTAGTTGACGAGGCTCAAGTGGAAGCTCGTTTCTGCCTTTCGGATATAGCGCAAATCTTGACGCAAGATAGGAGCACGGTTTGCGTGGAACGTACCATTGTCTCAGAAATCGTTTTGGATGCACCCGATGGAACACCTAGGTGATGTGGGTCATGTGGAATCTCACTTCTTTCCGTTTGGAGAGTGTGTTAATGTCGGTGCAAGATAGGTGCATTGTTTCCACTAGACGTACCTTAGGCTCAACTGGAAGGTCGTTTCGGCCTTTCAGACATGGTGCTAATCTTGACGCAAGATAGGTGCACGGTTTGCATCAAACGTACCATTGGATTGGAAATCATTTTGGACGCACCCGATGGAACTCCCAGGTGATGTGGGTCATGTGGAATCTCACTTCATTCCGGTTGGAGACAGTGTCAGTGTTGGTGCAAGAAAGGTGCATGGTTTGCGCAAGATGTACCATAGGCTTACATATCGTTTTGGACGCAACCGATGGAACTCCTAGGTGACGTGGGTCATATGGAATATCGCATCTTTCTGTTTGGAGACAGTGTTGGTGTCGGTTAGTTGACGTGGGTCATGTGGAACCTCACTTCATTCCGTTTGGAGACAGTGTGAGTGTTGGTGCAAGATGGGAGCATGGTTTGCGCTAGATGTACCATAGGCTTACAAATCATTTTGGACGCAACCGATGGAACTCCTAGGTGACGTGGGTCATGTGGAATATCGCTTCTTTCCGTTTGGAGACAATGTTGGTGTCGGTTAGGTGACGTGGGTCTTATGGAATCTCACTTCATTCCGTTTGGAGACAGTGTTAGTGTCGATGCAAGATGGGTGCATGGTTTGTGCTAGATGTAGGGTTACAAATCATTTTGGACGCAACCGGTGGAACTCCTAGGTGACGTGGGTCATGTGGAATCTCACTTCTTTCTGTTTGGAGATAGTGTTGGTGTCGATCAGGTGACGTGGGTCATGTGGAATCTCATTTCATTCCGTTTGGAGACAGTGTTAGTGTCGGTGCAAGATGGGTGCATGGTTTGCGCTAGATGTACCATAGGCTTACAAATCATTTTGGACGCAACCGATGGAACTCCTAGTTGACGTGGGTCATGTGGAATATCGCTTCTTTCTATTTGGAGACAGTGTTGGTGTCGGTTAGGTGACGTGGGTCTTGTGGAATCTCACTTCATTCTGTTTGGAGACAGTGTCAATGTCGGTGCAAGATGGGTGCATGGTTTGCGCTACATGTACCTTAGGCTTATAAATCATTTTGGACGCACTCGATGGTACCACTAGGTGACGAGGCACAAGTGGAAGTTCGTTTTGGCCTGTTGGATATAGTGCTAATCTTGACGCAAGATATGTGCACGGTTTACGTCGAATGTACCATAGGATCGGACATCATTTTGGACGCACCCGATGGAACTCCTAGGAGACGTGGGACATGTGGAATCTCACTTCTTTCCAATAGGAGACAGTGTTAGTGTCGGTGCAAGATAGGTGCATGGTTTGCGCTAGATGTAACATCGGCTTACAAATCGTTTTGGCCGCACTCGATGGTACCACTAGGTGACGAGGCTCAAGTGGAAGCTCGTTTCGGCCTTTTGGATATAGTGCTAATCTTGACCCAAGATTGGTGCACGGTTTGCGTCGAACGTACCATAGGATCGGACATCATTTTGGACGCACTCGATGGAACTCCTAGGAGACGTGGGACATGTGGATCTCACTTCTTTCCATTAGGAGACAGTGTTAGTGTCGGTGCAAGATAGGTGCAAGGTTTGCGCTAGATGTAACATCGGCTTACAAATCGTTTTGGCCGCACTCGATGGTACCGCTAGGTGACGAGGCTCAAGTGGAAGCTCGTTTTGGCCTTTCGGTATAGTGCAAATCTTGACGCAAAATAGGAGCACGGTTTGCGTGGAACGTACCATTGGCTCAGAAACCATTTTGGACCCACCCGATGGAACTCCTAGGTGATGTGGGTCATGTGGAATCTCACTTCTTTCTGTTTGGAGATAGTGTTAATGTCGGTGCAAGATAGGTGCATGGTTTGCGCTAGATGTACCATGGGCTCAACTGGAAGCTTGTTTCGCCCTTTCGGACATGGTTTGCGCTAGGTGACGAGGCTCAAGTGGAAGCTCGTTTCGACCTTTCAGATATAGTGTAAATCTTGACGCAAGATAGGAGCACGGTTTGCATGGAACGTACCATTGGCTCAGAAATTGTTTTGGACGCACCCGATGGAACTCCTAGTTATTGTGGGTCATGTGGAATCTCACTTCTTTCCGTTTGGAGATAGTGTTAATGTCAGTGCAAGATAGGTGCATGGTTTGAGCTAGACGTACCATAGGCTCAAATGGAAGCTCGTTTTGGCCTTTCGGACATGGTGCTAATCTTGACGCAAGATAGGTGCACGGTTTGCATCAAATGTACCATTGGATCAGAAATCATTTTGGACGCACCTGATGGAACTACTAGGTGACGTGGGTCATGTGGAATCTCACTTCATTCCGTTTGGAGATAGTGTTAGTGTTGGTGCAAGAAAGGCGCATGGTTTGCGCTAGATGTACCATAGGCTTACAAATTGTTTTGGACGCAACCGATGGAACTCCTAGTTGACGTGGGTCTTGTGGAATATCGCTTGTTTCTTTTTGGAGACAGTGTTGGTGTTGGTTAGGTGACGTGGGCCTTGTGGAATCTCACTTCATTCTATTTGGAGACAGTGTTAATGTCGGTGCAAGATGGGTGCATGGTTTGCGCTAGATGTACCATAGGTTTACAAATCATTTTGGACGCAACCAATGGAACACCTAGGTGACATGGGTCATGTGGAATATCGCTTCTTTCTATGTGGAGACAGTGTTGGTGTCGGTTAGGTGATGTGGGTCTTGTGGAATCTCACTTCATTCCATTTGGAGACATGTTAGTGTCGGTGCAAGATGGGTGCATGGTTTACGCTAGATGTACCATAGGCTTACAAATCGTTTTGGACGCAATCGATGGAACTCCTAGTTGACGTGGGTCATGTGGAATATCGCTTCTTTCTGTTTGGAGACAGTGTTAGTGTCGTTTAGGTGACATGGGTCTTGTGGAATCTCACTTCATTCTGTTTGGAGACAGTGTCAATGTCTATGCAAGATGGGTGCATGGTTTGCGCTAGATGTACCATAGGCTTACAAATCGTTTTGGACGCACCAGATGGAACTCCTAGGTGACATGGGTCATGTGGAATCTCACTTCTTTCCGTTTGGAGACAGTGTTGGCGTCGGAATATGATAGGTGCATGGTTTGCGCTACATGTACCTTAGGCTTATAAATCGTTTTGGACGCACTCAATGGAACCACTAGGTGACAAGGCACAAGTGGAAGCTCGTTTCGGCCTTTTGGATATAGTGCTAATCTTGACGCAAGATAGGTGCACGGTTTGCGTCGAACGTACCATAGCATCAGACATCATTTTGGATGCACCCGATGGAACTCCTAGGAGACGTGGGACATGTGGAATCTCACTTCTTTCCATTAGGAGACAGTGTTAGTGTCGGTGCAAGATAGGTGCATGGTTTGCGCTAGATGTAACATCGGATTACAAATCATTTTGGCCGCACTCGATGGTACCACTAGGTGATGAGGCTCAAGTGGAAGCTCATTTTGCCCTTTCGGATATAGTGCAAATCTTGATGCAAGATAGGAGCACGGTTTGCGTGGAACGTACCATTGGCTCAGAAATCGTTTTGGACGCACTCGATGGAACTCCTAGGTGATATAGGTCATGTGGAATCTCACTTCTTTCCGTTTGGAGACAGTGTTAGTGTTGGTGCAAGAAAGGTGCATGGTTTGCGCTAGATGTACCATAGGCTTACAAATCGTTTTGGTCGCAACCGATGGAACTCCTAGTTGACGTGGGTCTTGTGGAATATCGCTTCTTTCTGTTTGGAGATAGTGTTGGTGTCGGTTAGGTGACGTGGGTCTTGTGGAATCTCACTTCATTCTGTTTGGAGACAGTGTCAATGTCGTTGCAAGATGGGTGCATGGTTTGCGCTAGACGTACCATAGGCTCAACTGGAAGCTCGTTTCGGCCTTTCGGACATGGTGCTAATCTTGACGCAAGATAGGTGCACGGTTTGCATCAAACGTACCATTGGATCAGAAATCATTTTGGACGCACCTGATGGAACTACTAGGTGACGTGGGTCATGTGGAATCTCACTTCATTCCATTTGGAGACAGTGTTAGTGTTGGTGCAAGAAAGGTGCATAGTTTGCGCAAGATGTACCATAGGCTTACAAATCGTTTTGGACGCAACCGATGGAACTCCTAGTTGACGTGGGTCATGTGGAATATCGCTTCTTTCTGTATGGAGACTGTGTTGGTGTCGGTTAGGTGACGTGGGTCTTGTGGAATCTCACTTCATTCTATTTGGAGATAGTGTTAATGTCGGTGCAAGATAGGTGCATGGTTTGCGCTAGATGTACCATAGGCTCAACTAGAAGCTCGTTTCGGCCTTTCAGACATGGTGCTAATCTTGACGCAAGATAGGTGCACGGTTTGCATCAAACGTACCCTTGGATCAGAAATCATTTTGGACGCACCCGATGGAACTACTAGGTGACGTGGGTCATGTGGAATCTCACTTCATTCTGTTTGGAGACAGTGTCAATGTCGGTGCAAGATGGTTGCATGGTTTGCGCTAGACGTACCATAGGCTTAACTGGAAGCTCATTTCGGCCTTTCGGACATGGTGCTAATCTTGACGCAAGATAGGTGCACGGTTTGCATCAAACGTACCATTGGATCAGAAATCATTTTGGACGCACCCGATGGAACTACTAGGTGACGTGGGTCATGTGGAATCTCACTTCATTCCATTTGGAGACAGTGTTAGTGTTGGTGCAAGAAAGGTGCATAGTTTGCGCTAGATGTACCATAGGCTTACAAATCATTTTGGACGCAACCGATGGAACTCCTAGTTGACGTGGGTCATGTGGAATATCGCTTCTTTCTTTTTGGAGACAGTGTTGGTGTCGGTTAGGTGACGTGGGCCTTGTGGAATCTCACTTCATTCTGTTTGGAGACAGTGTTAATGTCGGTGCAAGATGGGTGCATGGTTTGCGCTAGATGTACCATAGGCTTACAAATCATTTTGGACGCAACCGATGGAACCACTAGGTGACGAGGCTCAAGTGGAAGCTTGTTTCGGCCTTTTGGATATAGTGCTAATCTTGACCCAAGATAGGTGCACGGTTTGCGTTGAACGTACCATAGGATCGGATATCATTTTGGACGCACTCGATGGAACTCCTAGGAGACGTGGGACATGTGGAATCTCACTTCTTTCCATTAGGAGACAGTGTTAGTATCGGTGCAAGATAGGTGCATGGTTTGCGCTAGATGTAACATCGGCTTACAAATCGTTTTGGCCGCACTCGATGGTACTTCTAGGTGACGAGGCTCAAGTGGAAGCTCGTTTTGGCCTTTCAGTATAGTGCAAATCTTGACGCAAAATAGGAGCACGGTTTGCGTGGAACGTACCATTGGCTCAGAAATCATTTTGGACGCACCCGATGGAACTCCTAGGTGATGTGGGTCATGTGGAATCTCACTTCTTTCTGTTTGGATATAGTGTTAATGTCGGTGCAAGAAAGGTGCATGGTTTGCGCTAGATGTACCATAGGCTCAACTAGAAGATTGTTTCGGCCTTTCGGACATGGTGCTAATCTTGACGCAAGATAGGTGCACGGTTTGCATCAAACGTACCATTGGATTGGAAATCATTTTGGACACACCCGATGGAACTACTAGGTGACGTGGGTCATGTGGAATCTCACTTCTTTCCGTTTGGAGACAGGGTTAGTGTTGGTGCAAGAAAGGTGCATGGTTTGCGCTAGATGTACCATAGGCTTACAAATCGTTTTGGACACAACCGATGGAACTCCTAGGTGACATGGGTCATATGGAATATCGCTTCTTTCCGTTTGGAGATAGTGTTGGTTTCGGTTAGGTGACGTGGGTCATGTGGAATCTCACTTCATTCCATTTGGAGACAGTGTTAGTGTCGGTGCAAGATGGGTGCATGGTTTGCGCTAGATGTACCATAGGCTTATAAATCGTTTTGGACGCAACCGATGGAACTCCTAGGCGACGTGGGTCATGTGGAATATCGCTTCTTTCCGTTTGGAGACAGTGTTGGTGTTGGTTAGGTGACGTGGGTCTTGTGGAATCTCACTTCATTCCGTTTGGAGACAGTGTTAGTGTCGGTCCAAGATGGGTGCATGGTTTGCGCTAGATGTACCATAGGCTTACAAATCATTTTGGACGCAACCGATGGAACTCCTAGTTGATGTGGGTCATGTGGAATATCACTTCTTTTTGTTTGGAGACAGTGTTGGTGTCGGTTAGGTGATGTGGGTCTTATGGAATCTCACTTCATTCTGTTTGAAGACAGTGTCAATGTCGGTGCAAGATGGGTGCATGGTTTGCGCTAGATGTACCATAGGCTTACAAATCGTTTTGGACACACCAGATGGAACTCCTAGGTGACATGGGTCATGTGGAATCTCACTTCTTTCTGTTTGGAGACAGTGTTGGCGTCGGTGCATGATAGGTGCATGGTTTGCGCTACATGTACCTTAGGCTTATAAATCATTTTGGACGAACTCGATGGTACCACTAGGTGACGAGGCACAAGTGGAAGCTTGTTTCGACCTTTTGGATATAGTCCTAATCTTGACGCAAGATAGGTGCACGGTTTGTGTCGAACGTACCATAGGATCAGACATTATTTTGGATGCACCCGATGGAACTCCTAGGAGACGTGGGACATGTGGAATCTCACTTCTTTCCATTAGGAGACAGTGTTAGTGTCGGTGCAAGATAGGTGCATGGTTTACGCTAGATGTAACATCGGATTACAAATCGTTTTGGCCGCACTCGATGGTACCACTAGGTGACGAGGCTCAAGTGGAAGCTCGTTTCGGCATTTCGGATATAGTGCAAATCTTGACGCAAGATAGGAGCACGGTTTGCGTGGAACATACCATTGGCTCAGAAATCGTTTTGGATGCACCCGATGGAACTCCTAGGTGATGTAGGTCATGTGGAATCTCACTTCTTTCCGTTTGAAGATAGTGTTAATGTCGGTGCAAGATAGGTGCATGGTTTGTGCTAGATGTACCATAGGCTCAACTGGAAGCTCCTTTTGGCCTTTCGGACATGGTGCTAATCTTGACGCAAGATAGGTGCACGGTTTGCATCAAACGTACCATTGGATCAAAAATCATTTTGGACGCACCCGATGGAACTACTAGGTGACGTGGGTCATGTGGAATCTCACTTCATTCCGTTGGTAGACAGTGTTAGTGTTGGTGCAAGAAAGGTGCATGGTTTGCGCTAGATGTACCATTGGCTTACAAATCATTTTTGACACAACCGATGGAACTCCTAGTTGACGTGGGTCATGTGGAATATCGCTTCTTTCTGTTTAGAGATAGTGTTGGTGTCGGTTAGGTGACGTGGGTCTTGTGGAATCTCACTTCATTCTGTTTGGAGACAGTGTCAATGTCGGTGCAAGATGGGTGCATGGATTGCGCTAGATGTACCATAGGCTCAACTGGAAGCTCGTTTCGGCCTTTCGGACATGGTGCTAATCTTGACGCAAGATAGGTGCACGGTTTGCATCAAACGTACCATTGGATCAGAAATCATTTTGGACGCACTCGATGGAACTCCTAGGAGACGTGGGACATGTGGAATCTCACTTCTTTCCATTAGGAGACAGTGTTAGTATCGGTGCAAGATAGGTGCATGGTTTGCGCTAGATGTAACATCGGCTTACAAATCGTTTTGGCCGCACTCGATGGTACTTCTAGGTGACGAGGCTCAAGTGGAAGCTCGTTTTGGCCTTTCGGTATAGTGCAAATCTTGACGCAAAATAGGAGCACGGTTTGCGTGGAACGTACCATTGGCTCAGAAATCATTTTGGACGCACCCGATGGAACTCCTAGGTGATGTGGGTCATGTGGAATCTCACTTCTTTCTGTTTGGATATAGTGTTAATGTCGGTGCAAGAAAGGTGCATGGTTTGCGCTAGATGTACCATAGGCTCAACTAGAAGCTTGTTTCGGCCTTTCGGACATGGTGCTAATCTTGACGCAAGATAGGTGCACGGTTTGCATCAAACGTACCATTGGATTGGAAATCATTTTGGACACACCCGATGGAACTACTAGGTGACGTGGGTCATGTGGAATCTCACTTCTTTCCGTTTGGAGACAGGGTTAGTGTTGGTGCAAGAAAGGTGCATGGTTTGCGCTAGATGTACCATAGGCTTACAAATCGTTTTGGACACAACCGATGGAACTCCTAGGTGACATGGGTCATATGGAATATCGCTTCTTTCCGTTTGGAGATAGTGTTGGTTTCGGTTAGGTGACGTGGGTCATGTGGAATCTCACTTCATTCCATTTGGAGACAGTGTTAGTGTCGGTGCAAGATGGGTGCATGGTTTGCGCTAGATGTACCATAGGCTTACAAATCGTTTTGGACGCAACCGATGGAACTCCTAGGCGACGTGGGTCATGTGGAATATCGCTTCTTTCCGTTTGGAGACAGTGTTGGTGTTGGTTAGGTGACGTGGGTCTTGTGGAATCTCACTTCATTCCGTTTGGAGACAGTGTTAGTGTCGGTCCAAGATGGGTGCATGGTTTGCGCTAGATGTACCATAGGCTTACAAATCATTTTGGACGCAACCGATGGAACTCCTAGTTGATGTGGGTCATGTGGAATATCACTTCTTTTTGTTTGGAGACAGTGTTGGTGTCGGTTAGGTGATGTGGGTCTTATGGAATCTCACTTCATTCTGTTTGAAGACAGTGTCAATGTCGGTGCAAGATGGGTGCATGGTTTGCGCTAGATGTACCATAGGCTTACAAATCGTTTTGGACACACCAGATGGAACTCCTAGGTGACATGGGTCATGTGGAATCTCACTTCTTTCTGTTTGGAGACAGTGTTGGCGTCGGTGCATGATGGGTGCATGGTTTGCGCTACATGTACCTTAGGCTTATAAATCGTTTTGGACGAACTCGATGGTACCACTAGGTGACGAGGCACAAGTGGAAGCTTGTTTCGACCTTTTGGATATAGTGCTAATCTTGACGCAAGATAGGTGCACGGTTTGTGTCGAACGTACCATAGGATCAGACATTATTTTGGATGCACCCGATGGAACTCCTAGGAGACGTGGGACATGTGGAATCTCACTTCTTTCCATTAGGAGACAGTGTTAGTGTCGGTGCAAGATAGGTGCATGGTTTACGCTAGATGTAACATCGGATTACAAATCGTTTTGGCCGCACTCGATGGTACCACTAGGTGACGAGGCTCAAGTGGAAGCTCGTTTCGGCATTTCGGATATAGTGCAAATCTTGACGCAAGATAGGAGCACGGTTTGCGTGGAACATACCATTGGCTCAGAAATCGTTTTGGATGCACCCGATGGAACTCCTAGGTGATGTAGGTCATGTGGAATCTCACTTCCTTCCGTTTGAAGATAGTGTTAATGTCGGTGCAAGATAGGTGCATGGTTTGCGCTAGATGTACCATAGGCTCAACTGGAAGCTCCTTTTGGCCTTTCGGACATGGTGCTAATCTTGACGCAAGATAGGTGCACGGTTTGCATCAAATGTACCATTGGATCGAAAATAATTTTGGACGCACCCGATGGAACTACTAGGTGATGTGGGTCATGTGGAATCTCACTTCATTCCGTTGGTAGACAGTGTTAGTGTTGGTGCAAGAAAGGTGCATGGTTTGCGCTAGATGTACCATTGGCTTACAAATCATTTTTGACACAACCGATGGAACTCCTAGTTGACGTGGGTCATGTGGAATATCGCTTCTTTCTGTTTAGAGATAGTGTTGGTGTCGGTTAGGTGACGTGGGTCTTGTGGAATCTCACTTCATTCTGTTTGGAGACAGTGTCAATGTCGGTGCAAGATGGGTGCATGGATTGCGCTAGATGTACTATAGGCTCAACTGGAAGCTCGTTTCGGCCTTTCGGACATGGTGCTAATCTTGACGCAAGATAGGTGCACGGTTTGCATCAAACGTACCATTGGATCAGAAATCATTTTGGACGCACCCGATGGAACTACTAGGTGACGTGGGTCATGTGGAATCTCACTTCATTCTGTTTGGAGACAGTGTCAATGTCGATGCAAGATGGGTGCATGGTTTGCGCTAGACGTACCATAGGCTCAACTGGAAGCTCGTTTCGGCCTTTCGGACATGGTGCTAATCTTGACGCAAGATAGGTGCACGGTTTGCATCAAACGTACCATTGGATCAGAAATCATTTTGGACGCACCCGATGGAACTACTAGGTGACGTGGGTCATGTGGAATCTCACTTCATTCCGTTTGGAGACAGTGTTAGTGTTGGTGCAAGAAAGGTGCATAGTTTGCGCAAGATGTACCATAGGCTTACAAATCATTTTGGACGCAACCGATGGAACTCCTAGTTGACGTGGGTCATGTGGAATATCGCTTCTTTCTGTATGGAGACAGTGTTGGTGTCGGTTAGGTGACATGGGTCTTGTGGAATCTCACTTCATTCTATTTGGAGATAGTGTTAATGTCGGTGCAAGATAGGTGCATGGTTTGCGCTAGATGTACCATAGGCTCAACTGGAAGCTCGTTTCGGCCTTTCAGACGTGGTGCTAATCTTGACAAAAGATAGGTGCACAGTTTGCATCAAACGTACCATTGGATCAGAAATCATTTTGGACGCACCCGATGGAACTACTAGGTGACGTGGGTCATGTGAATCTCACTTCATTCCGTTTGGAGACAGTGTTAGTGTTGGTGCAAGAAAGGTGCATGGTTTGCGCTAGATGTACCATAGGCTTACAAATCATTTTGGACACGACCGATGGAACTCCTAGTTGACGTGGGTCATGTGGAATATCGCTTCTTTCTTTTTGGAGACAGTGTTGGTGTCGGTTAGGTGACGTGGGCCTTATGGAATCTCACTTCATTCTGTTTGGAGACAGTGTTAATGTCGGTGCAAGAAGGGTGCATGGTTTGCGCTAGATGTACCATAGGCTTACAAATCATTTTGGACGCAACCGACGGAACTCCTAGTTGACGTGGGTCATGTGGAATATCGCTTCTTTCTTTTTGGAGACAGTGTTGGTGTCGGTTAGGTGACGTGGGCCTTGTGGAATCTCACTTCATTCTGTTTAGAGATAGTGTCAATGTCGGTGCAAGATGGGTGCATGGTTTACGCAAGATGTACCATAGGCTTACAAATCATTTTGGACGCACCAGATGGAACTCCTAGGTGACATGGGTCATGTGGAATCTCACTTCTTTCTGTTTGGAGACAGTGTTGGTGTCGGTGCAAGATAGGAGCATGGTTTGCGCTACATGTACCTTAGGCTTATAAATTGTTTTGGACGCACTCGATGGTACCACTAGGTGACGAGGCACAAGTGGAAGTTTATTTCGGCCTTTTGGATATAGTGCTAATCTTGACCCAAGATAGGTGCACGGTTTGCGTCGAACGTACCATAGGATCGAACATTATTTTGGACGCACTCGATGGAACTCCTTGGAGACGTGGGACATGTGGAATCTCACTTCTTTCCATTAGGAGACAGTGTTAGTGTCGGTGCAAGATAGGTGCATGGTTTGCGCTAGATGTAACATCGGATTACAAATCGTTTTGGCCGCACTCGATGGTACCACTAGGTGACGAGGCTCAAGTGGAAGCTCGTTTCGGCCTTTTGGATATAGTGCTAATCTTGACCCAAGATAGGTGCACGGTTTGCGTCGAACGTACCATAGGATCGGACATCATTTTGGACGCACTCGATGGAACTCCTAGGAGACGTGGGACATGTGGATCTCACTTCTTTCCATTAGGAGACAGTGTTAGTGTCGGTGCAAGATAGGTGCAAGGTTTGCGCTAGATGTAACATCGGCTTACAAATCGTTTTGGCCGCACTCGATGGTACCGCTAGGTGACGAGGCTCAAGTGGAAGCTCGTTTTGGCCTTTCGGTATAGTGCAAATCTTGACGCAAAATAGGAGCACGGTTTGCGTGGAACGTACCATTGGCTCAGAAACCATTTTGGACGCACCCGATGGAACTCCTAGGTGATGTGGGTCATGTGGAATCTCACTTCTTTCTGTTAGGAGATAGTGTTAATGTCGGTGCAAGATAGGTGCATGGTTTGCGCTAGATGTACCATGGGCTCAACTGGAAGCTTGTTTCGCCCTTTCGGACATGGTGCTAATCTTGACGCAAGATAGGTGCACGGTTTGCATCAAACGTACCATTGGATTGGAAATCATTTTGGACACACCCGATGGAACTACTAGGTGACGTGGGTCATGTGGAATCTCACTTCATTCCGTTTGGAGACAGGGTTAGTGTTGGTGCAAGAAAGGTGCATGGTTTGCGCTAGATGTACCATAGGCTTACAAATGGTTTTGGACACAACCGATGAAACTCCTAGGTGACATGGGTCATATGGAATATCGCTTCTTTCCGTTTGGAGACAGTGTTGGTTTCGGTTAGGTGACGTGGGTCATGTGGAATCTCACTTCATTCCATTTGGAGACAGTGTTAGTGTCGGTGCAAGATGGGTGCATGGTTTGCGCTAGATGTACCATAGGCTTACAAATCGTTTTGGACGCAACCGATGGAACTCCTAGGTGACGTGGGTCATGTGGAATATCGCTTCTTTCCGTTTGGAGATAGTGTTGGTGTTGGTTAGGTGACGTGGGTCTTGTGGAATCTCACTTCATTCCATTTGGAGACAGTGTTAGTGTCGGTCCAAGATGGGTGCATGGTTTGCGCTAGATGTACCATAGGCTTACAAATCGTTTTGGACGCAACCGATGGAACTCCTAGTTGACGTGGGTCATGTGGAATATCACTTCTTTCTGTTTTGAGACAGTGTTGGTGTCGGTTAGGTGACGTGGGTCTTGTGGAATCTCACTTCATTCTGTTTGGAGACAGTGTCAATGTCGGTGCAAGATGGGTGCATGGTTTGCGCTAGATGTACCATAGGCTTACAAATCGTTTTGGACACACCAGATGGAACTCCTAGGTGACATGGGTCATGTGGAATCTCACTTCTTTCTGTTTGGAGACAGTGTTGGCGTCGGTGCATGATAGGTGCATGGTTTGCGCTACATGTACCTTAGGCTTATAAATCGTTTTAGACGAACTCGATGGTACCACTAGGTGATGAGGCACAAGTGGAAGCTTGTTTCGACCTTTTGGATATAGTGCTAATCTTGACGCAAGATAGGTGCACGGTTTGCGTCGAACGTACCATCGGCTCAGACATCATTTTGGACGCACCCGATGGAACTCCTAGGAGACGTGGGACATGTGGAATCTCACTTCTTTCCATTGGGAGACAGTGTTAGTGTCGGTGCAAGATAGGTGCATGGTTTACGCTAGATGTAACATCGGATTACAAATCGTTTTGGCCACACTCGATGGTACCACTAGGTGACGAGGCTCAAGTGGAAGCTCGTTTTGGCCTTTTGGATATAGTGCTAATCTTGACCCAAGATAGGTGCACGGTTTGCGTCGAACGTACCATAGGATCGGACATCATTTTGGACGCACTCGATGGAACTCCTAGGAGACGTGGGACATGTGGAATCTCACTTCTTTCCATTAGGAGACAGTGTTAGTGTCGGTGCAAGATGGGTGCATGGTTTGCGCTAGATGTACCATAGGCTTACAAATCATTTTGGACGCAACCGATGGAACTCCTAGTTGACGTGGGTCATGTGGAATATCGCTTCTTTCTTTTTGGAGACAGTGTTGGTGTCGGTTAGGTGACGTGGGCCTTGTGGAATCTCACTTCATTCTGTTTAGAGATTGTGTCAATGTCGGTGCAAGATGGTTGCATGGTTTACGCAAGATGTACCATAGGCTTACAAATCGTTTTGGACGCACCAGATGGAACTCCTAGGTGACATGGGTCATGTGGAATCTCACTTCTTTCCGTTTGGAGACAGTGTTGGTGTCGGTGCAAGATAGGAGCATGGTTTGCGCTACATGTACCTTAGGCTTATAAATTGTTTTGGACGCACTCGATGGTACCACTAGGTGACGAGGCACAAGTGGAAGTTCGTTTCGGCCTTTTGGATATAGTGCTAATCTTGACCCAAGATAGGTGCACGGTTTGCGTCGAACGTACCATAGGATCGAACATCATTTTGGACGCACCCGATGGAACTCCTTGGAGATGTGGGACATGTGGAATCTCACTTCTTTCCATTAGGAGACAGTGTTAGTGTCGGTGCAAGATAGGTGCATGGTTTGCGCTAGATGTAACATCGGATTACAAATCGTTTTGGCCGCACTCGATGGTACCACTAGGTGACGAGGCTCAAGTGGAAGCTCGTTTTGGCCTTTTGGATATAGTGCTAATCTTGACCCAAGATAGGTGCACGGTTTG
The DNA here is from genome assembly GCF_019320115.1 of Miscanthus floridulus. Taxonomy (NCBI): domain Eukaryota; kingdom Viridiplantae; phylum Streptophyta; class Magnoliopsida; order Poales; family Poaceae; genus Miscanthus; species Miscanthus floridulus. The sequence continues at coordinate 74,518,288 of NC_089582.1, forward strand.
CGTCGAACGTACCATAGGATCGGACATCATTTTGGACGCACTCGATGGAACTCCTAGGAGACGTGGGACATGTGGAATCTCACTTCTTTCCATTAGGAGACAGTGTTAGTGTCGGTGCAAGATAGGTGCATGGTTTGCGCTAGATGTAACATCGGCTTACAAATCGTTTTGGCCGCACTCGATGGTACCGCTAGGTGACGAGGCTCAAGTGGAAGCTCGTTTTGGCCTTTCGGTATAGTGCAAATCTTGACGCAAAATAGGAGCACGGTTTGCGTGGAATGTACCATTGGCTCAGAAATCATTTTGGACGCACCCGATGAAACTCCTAGGAGATGTGGGTCATGTGGAATCTCACTTCTTTCTGTTTGGAGATAGTGTTAATGTCGGTGCAAGATAGGTGCATGGTTTGCGCTAGATGTACCATGGGCTCAACTGGAAGCTTGTTTCAGCCTTTCGGACATGGTGCTAATCTTGACGCAAGATAGGTGCACGGTTTGCATCAAACGTACCATTGGATTGGAAATCATTTTGGACACACCCGATGGAACTACTAGGTGACGTGGGTCATGTGGAATCTCACTTCATTCCGTTTGGAGACAGGGTTAGTGTTGGTGCAAGAAAGGTGCATGGTTTGCGCTAGATGTAACATCGGATTACAAATCGTTTTGGCCGCACTCGATGGTACCACTAGGTGACGAGGCTCAAGTGGAAGCTCGTTTTGGCCTTTTGGATATAGTGCTAATCTTGACCCAAGATAGGTGCACGGTTTGCGTCGAACGTACCATAGGATCGGACATCATTTTGGACGCACTCGATGGAACTCCTAGGAGACGTGGGACATGTGGAATCTCACTTCTTTCCATTAGGAGACAGTGTTAGTGTCGGTGCAAGATGGGTGCATGGTTTGCGCTAGATGTACCATAGGCTCAACTGGAAGCTCGTTTTGGCCTTTTGGACATGGTGCTAATCTTGACGCAAGATAGGTGCACGGTTTGCATCAAACGTACCATTGGATCGAAAATCATTTTGGACGCACCCGATGGAACTACTAGGTGACGTGGGTCATGTGGAATCTCACTTCATTCCGTTTGGAGACAGTGTTAGTGTTGGTGCAAGAAAGGTGCATGGTTTGCGCTAGATGTACCATTGGCTTACAAATCATTTTTGACGCAACCGATGGAACTCCTAGTTGACGTGGGTCATGTGGAATATCGCTTCTTTCTGTTTGGAGATAGTGTTGGTGTCGGTTAGGTGACGTGGGTCTTATGGAATCTCACTTCATTCTGTTTGGAGACAGCGTCAATGTCGGTGCAAGATGGGTGCATGGTTTGCGCTAGATTTACCATAGGCTTACAAATCATTTTGGACACACCAGATGGAACTCCTAGGTGACGTGGGTCATGTGGAATCTCACTTCTTTTCGTTTGGAGACAGTGTTAGTGTCGGTGCAAGATAGGTGCATGGTTTGCGCTAGATGTAACATCGGATTACAAAACGTTTTGGCCGCACTCGATGGTACCACTAGGTGACGAGGCTCAAGTGGAAGCTCGTTTCGGCCTTACGGATATAGTGCAAATCTTGACGCAAGATAGGAGCACGGTTTGCGTGGAACGTACGATTGGCTCATAAATCATTTTGGATGCACTCGATGGAACTCCTAGGTGATGTAGGTCATGTGGAATCTCACTTCTTTCCGTTTGCAGATAGTGTTAATGTCGATGCAAGATCGGTGCATGGTTTGCGCTAGATGTACCATAGGCTTACAAATCATTTTGGACGCAACCGATGGAACTCCTAGGTGATGTGGGTCCTGTGGAATATCGCTTCTTTCCGTTTGGAGACAGTGTTGGTGTTGGTTAGGTGATGTGGGTCTTGTGGAATCTCATTTCATTCCGTTTGGACATAGTCTTAGTGTCAATGCAAGATGGGTGCATGGTTTGCGCTAGATGTACCATAGGCTTACAAATCATTTTGGACGCAACCGATGGAACTCCTAGGTGACGTGGGTCATGTGGAATATCGTTTCTTTTTGTTTGGAGACAGTGTTGGTGTCGGTTAGGTGACGTGGGTCTTGTGGAATGTATCTTCATTCTGTTTGGAGACAGTGTCAATGTTGGTGCAAGATGGGTGCATGGTTTTTGCTAGATGTACCATAGGCTTACAAAATCATTTTGGACACACCAGATGAAACTCCTAGGTCCGTTTGGAGACAGTGTTGGTGTCGGTGCAAGATAGGTGCATGGTTTGTGCTACATGTACCTTAGGCTTATAAATCATTTTGGACGCACTTGATGGTACCACTAGGTGACGAGGCACAAGTGGAAGCTCGTTTCGGCCTTTTGGATATAGTGCTATTCTTGACGCAAGATAGGTGCATGGTTTGCGTCGAACGTACCATAGGATCGGACATCATTTTGGACGCACCCGATGGAACTCCTAGGAGACGTGGGACATGTGGAATCTCACTTCTTTCCGTTAGGAGACAATGTTAGTGTCGGTGCAAGATAGGTGCATGGTTTGCGCTAGATGTAACATCGGCTTACAAATCATTTTGGCCGCACTCGATGGTACCACTAGGTGACAAGGCTCAAGTGGAAGCTCGTTTCGGCCTTTCGGATATAGTGCAAATCTTGGCGCAAGATAGGAGCACGGTTTGCGTGGAACGTACCATTGGCTCAGAAATCGTTTTGGACGCACCTGATGGAACTCCTAGGTGATGTGGGTCATGTGGAATCTCACTTCTTTCCGTTTGGAGAGAGTGTTAATGTCGGTGCAAGATAGGTGCATGGTTTTCGTTAGACGTACCATAGGCTCAACTGGAAGCTCATTTTGGCCTTGCGGACATGGTGCTAATCTTGACGCAAGATAGGTGCACGGTTTGCATCAAACATACCATTGGATTGGAAATCATTTTGGACACACCCGATGGAACTCCTAGGTGATGTGGGTCATGTGGAATCTCACTTCATTCTGTTTGGAGACAGTGTTAGTGTTGGTGCAAGAAAGGTGCATGGTTTGCGCAAGATGTACCATAGGCTTACAAATCGTTTTGGACGCAACTGATGGAACTCCTAGGTGACGTGGGTCATGGAATATCGCATCTTTCCGTTTGGAGACAGTGTTGGTGTCAATTAGTTGACGTGGGTCATGTGGAATCTCACTTCATTCCGTTGGGAGATAGTGTTAGTGTCTGTGCAAGATGGGTGTATGGTTTGCGCTAGATGTACCATAGGCTTACAAATCATTTTGGACGCAACCGATGGAACTCCTAGGTGACATGGGTCATGTGGAATATCGCTTCTTTTTGTATGGAGATAGTGTTGGTGTCGGTTAGGTGACGTGGGTCTTATGGAATCTATCTTCATTCTGTTTGGAGACAGTGTCAATGTCGGTGCAAGATGGGTGCATGGTTTTTGCTAGATATACCATAGGCTTACAAAATCATTTTGGACGCACCAGATGGAACTCCTAGGTAATGTGGGTCATGTGGAATCTCACTTCTTTCCGTTTGGAGACAGTGTTGGTGTCGGTGTAAGATAGGTGCATGGTTTGCGCTACATGTACCTTAGGGTTATAAATCGTTTTGGACGCACTTGATGGTACCACTATGAGACGAGGCACAAGTGGAAGCTTGTTTCGGCCTTTTGGATATAGTGCTAATCTTGACGCAAGATAGCTGCACGGTTTGCGTCGAACGTACCATAGGATCGGACATCATTTTGGACGCACCCGATGGAACTCCTAGGAGACATGGGACATGTGGAATCTCACTTCTTTCCATTAGCAGACAGTGTTAGTGTCGGTGCAAGATAGGTGCGTGGTTTGCGCTAAATGTAACATCGGTTTACAAATCGTTTTGGCCGCACTCGATGGTACCACTAGGTGACGAGGCTCAAGTGGAAGCTCGTTTCGGCCTGTCGGATATAGTGCAAATCTTGACGCAAGATAGGAGCACGGTTTGCGTGGAACGTACCATTGGCTCATAAATCGTTTTGGACGCACCCGATGGAACTCCAAGGTGATGTAGGTCATGTGGAATCTCACTTCTTTTCATTTGAAGATAGTGTTAATGTCGATGCAAGATAGGTGTATGGTTTGTGCTAGACGTACCATAGGCTCAACTGGAAGCTCGTTTCGGCCTTTCGAACATGGTGCTAATCTTGACGCAAGATAGGTGCACGGTTTGCATCAGACGTACCATTGGATCAGAAATCATTTTGGACGCACCCGATGGAACTACGAGGTGATGTGGGTCATGTCAAATCTCACTTCATTCTGTTTGGAGACAATGTTAGTGTTGGTGCAAGAAAGGTGCATGGTTTGCGCTAGATGTACCATAGGCATACAAATCGTTTTGGACGCAACCGATGGAACTCCTAGGTGACGTGGGTCATATGGAATATCGCTTCTTTTCCATTTGGAGACAGTGTTGGTGTCGGTTAGGTGACGTGGGTCATGTGGAATCTCACTTCATTCCATTTGGAGACAGTGTTAGTGTTGATGCAAGATGGGTGCATGGTTTGCGCTAGATGTACCATAGGCTTACAAATCATTTTGGATGCAACCGATGGAACTCCTAGGTGACGTGGGTCATGTGGAATATCGCTTCTTTCCGTTTGGAGACAGTGTTGGTGTTGGTTAGGTGACGTGGGTCTTGTGGAATCTCATTTCATTCCGTTTGGACACAGTGTTAGTGTCGGTGCAAGATGGGTGCATGGTTTGCGCTAGATGTACCATAGGCTTACAAATCGTTTTGGACGCAACCGATGGAACTCCTAGGTGACATGGGTCATGTGGAATATCGCTTCTTTTTGTATGGAGACAGTGTTGGTGTCGGTTAGGTGACGTGGGTCTTGTGGAATCTATCTTCATTCTGTTTGGAGACAGTGTCAATGTCGGTGCAAGATGGGTGCATGGTTTTTGCTAGATGTACCATAGGCTTACACAATCATTTTGGACACACCAAATGGAACTCCTAGGTAACGTGGGTCATGTGGAATCTCACTTCTTTCCGTTTGGAGACAGTGTTGGTGTCGGTGCAAGATAGGTGCATGGTTTGCGCTACATGTACCTTAGGCTTATAAATCGTTTTGGACGCACTTGATGGTACCACTATGTGACGAGGCACAAGTGGAAGCTCGTTTCGGCCTTTTGGATATAGTGCTAATCTTGACGCAAGATAGGTGCATGGTTTTCGTCGAACGTACCATAGGATAGGACATCATTTTGGACGCACCCGATGGAACTCCTAGGAGACGTGGGACATGTGGAATCTCACTTCTTTCCATTAGGAGACAGTGTTAGTTTCAGTGCAAGATAGGTGCATGGTTTGCGCTAGATGTAACATCGGCTTACAAATCATTTTGGCCGCACTCGATGGTACCACTAGGTGACGAGGCTCAAGTGGTAGCTCATTTCAGCCTTTCAGATATAGTGCAAATCTTGGCGCAAGATAGGAGCACGGTTTGCGTGGAACGTACCATTGGCTCAGAAATCGTTTTGGACGCACCCGATGGAACTCCTAGGTGATGTGGGTCATGTGGAATCTCACTTCTTTCCGTTTGGAGAGAGTGTTAATGTCGGTGCAAGATAGGTGCACGGTTTCCGCTAGACGTACCATAGGCTCAACTGGAAGCTCGTTTTGGCCTTTCGGACATGGTGCTAATCTTGATGCAAGATAGGTGCACGGTTTGCATCAAACGTACCATTGGATTGGAAATCATTTTGGACGCACCTGATGGAACTCCTAGGTGATGTGGGTCATGTGGAATCTCACTTCATTCCATTTGGAGACAGTGTTAGTGTTGGTGCAAGAAAGGTGCATGGTTTGCGCAAGATGTACCATAGGCTAACAAATCGTTTTGGACGCAACCGATGGAACTCCTAGGTGACGTGGGTCATATGGAATATCGCATCTTTCCATTTGGAGACAGTGTTGGTGTCAGTTAGTTGACATGGGTCATGTGGAATCTCACTTCATTCCATTGGGAGACAGTGTTAGTGTCGGTGCAAGATGGGTGCATGGTTTGCGCTAGATGTACCATAGGCTTACAAATCGTTTTGGACGCAACCGATGGAACTCCTAGGTGACGTGGGTCATGTGGAATATCGCTTCTTTCTGTTTGGAGACAGTGTTGGTGTCGGTTAGGTGACGTGGGTCTTGTGGGAATCTCACTTCATTCTGTTTGGAGACGGTGTCAATGTCGGTGCAAGATGGGTGCATGGTTTGTGCTAGATGTACCATAGTCTTATAAAATCATTTTGGACGCACCAGATGGAACTCCTAGGTGACGTGGGTCATGTGGAATCTCACTTCTTTCCGTTTGGAGACAGTGTTGGTGTCGGTGCAAGATAGGTGCATGGTTTGCGCTACGTGTACCTTAGGCTTATAAATCGTTTTGGACGCACTCGATGGTACCACTAGGTGACGAGGCACAAGTGGAAGCTCATTTCGGTCTTTTGGATATAGTGCTAATCTTGACGCAAGATAGGTGCACGGTTTGCGTCGAATGTACCATAGGATCGGACATCATTTTGGACGCACCCGATGGAACTAATAGGAGACATGGGACATGTGGAATCTCACTTGTTTCCATTAGGAGATAGTGTTAGTGTCGGTGCAAGATAGGTGCATGGTTTGCGCTAGATGTAACATCGGATTACAAATCATTTTGGCCGCACTCGATGGTACCACTAGTTGACGAGGCTCAAGTGGAAGCTCGTTTCTGCCTTTCGGATATAGTGCAAATCTTGACGCAAGATAGGAGCACGGTTTGCATGGAACGTACCATTGGCTCAGAAATCATTTTGGACGCACCCGATGGAACACCTAGGTGATGTGGGTCATGTGGAATCTCACTTCTTTCCGTTTGGAGAGTGTTAATGTCGGTGCAAGATAGGTGCATTGTTTCCGCTAGACGTACCTTAGGCTCAACTAGAAGTTCGTTTCAGCCTTTCGGATATGGTGCTAATCTTGACGCAAGATAGGTGCACGGTTTGCATCAAACGTACCATTGGATTGGAAATCATTTTGGACGCACCCGATGGAACTCCCAGGTGATGTGGGTCATGTGGAATCTCACTTCATTCCAGTTGGAGACAGTGTTAGTGTTGGTGCAAGAAAGGTGCATGGTTTGCGCAAGATGTACCATAGGCTTACAAATCGTTTTGGACGCAACCGATGGAACTCCTAGGTGACGTGGGTCATATGGAATATCGCATCTTTCCGTTTGGAGACAGTGTTGGTGTCGGTTAGTTGACGTGGGTCATGTGGAATCTCACTTCATTCCGTTTGGAGACAGTGTTAGTATCGGTGCAAGATGGGTGCATGGTTTGCGCTAGATGTACCATAGGCTTACAAATCATTTTGGACGCAACCGATGGAACTCCTAGGTGACATGGGTCATGTGGAATATTGCTTCTTTCTGTTTGGAGACAGTGTTGGTGTCGGATAGGTGACGTGGGTCTTATGGAATCTCACTTCATTCCGTTTGGAGATAGTGTTAGTGTCGATGCAAGATGGGTGCATGGTTTGCACTGGATGTAGGGCTTACAAATCATTTTGGACGCAACCGGTGGAACTCCTAGGTGACGTGGGTCATATGGAATCTCACTTCTTTCCGTTTGCAGATAGTGTTGGTGTCGGTCAGGTGACGTGGGTCATGTGGAATCTCACTTCATTCCGTTTGGAGACAGTGTTAGTGTCGGTGCAAGATGGGTGCATGGTTTACGCTAGATGTACCATAGGCTTACAAATCGTTTTGGATGCAACCGATAGAACTCCTAGGTGACGTGGGTCATGTGGAATATCGTTTCTTTCCGTTTGGAGATAGTGTTGGTGTTGGTTAGGTGACGTGGGTCTTGTGGAATTTCACTTCATTCCGTTTGGAGACAGTGTTAGTGTCGGTGCAAGATGGGTGCATGGTTTGCGTAAGATGTACCATAGGCTTACAAATCATTTTGGACACAACCGATGGAACTCCTAGGTGACATGGGTCATGTGGAATATCGCTTCTTTCCGTTTGGAGACAGTGTTAGTGTCAGTGCAAGATAGGTGCATGGTTTGCGCTAGATGTAACATCGGCTTACAAATCATTTTGGCCGCACTTGATGGTACCACTTGGTGACGAGGCTCAAGTGGAAGCTCGTTTCGGCCTTTCAGATATAGTGCAAATCTTGGTGCAAGATAGGAGCACGGTTTGCGTGGAACGTACCATTGGCTCATAAATCGTTTTGGATGCACCCGATGGAACTCCTAGGTGATGTGGGTCATGTGGAATCTCACTTCTTTCTGTTTAGAGAGAGTGTTAATGTCGGTGCAAGATAGGTGCACGGTTTCCGCTAGACGTACCATAGGCTCAACTGGAAGCTCATTTTGGCCATTCGGACATGGTGCTAATCTTGATGCAAGATAGGTGCACGGTTTGCATCAAACGTACCATAGGATTGGAAATCATTTTGGACGCACCTGATGGAACTCCTAGGTGATGTGGGTCATGTGGAATCTCACTTCATTCCGTTTGGAGACAGTGTTAGTGTTGGTGCAAGAAAGGTGCATGGTTTGCGCAAGATGTACCATAGGCTAACAAATCGTTTTGGACGCAACCGATGGAACTCCTAGGTGACGTGGGTCATATGGAATATCGCATCTTTCCATTTGGAGACAGTGTTGGTGTCAGTTAGTTGACATGGGTCATGTGGAATCTCACTTCATTCCATTGGGAGACAGTGTTAGTGTCGGTGCAAGATGGGTGCATGGTTTGCGCTAGATGTACCATAGGCTTACAAATCATTTTGGACGCAACCGATGGAACTCCTAGGTGACGTGGGTCATGTGGAATATCGCTTCTTTCTGTTTGGAGACAGTGTTGGTGTCGGTTAGGTGACGTGGGTCTTGTGGGAATCTCACTTCATTCTGTTTGGAGACGGTGTCAATGTCGGTGCAAGATGGGTGCATGGTTTGTGCTAGATGTACCATAGTCTTATAAAATCATTTTGGACGCACCAGATGGAACTCCTAGGTGACGTGGGTCATGTGGAATCTCACTTCTTTCCGTTTGGAGACAGTGTTGGTGTCGGTGCAAGATAGGTGCATGGTTTGCGCTACGTGTACCTTAGGCTTATAAATCGTTTTGGACGCACTCGATGGTACCACTAGGTGACGAGGCACAAGTGGAAGCTCATTTCGGTCTTTTGGATATAGTGCTAATCTTGACGCAAGATAGGTGCACGGTTTGCGTCGAATGTACCATAGGATCGGACATCATTTTGGACGCACCCGATGGAACTAATAGGAGACATGGGACATGTGGAATCTCACTTCTTTCCATTAGGAGACAGTGTTAGTGTCGGTGCAAGATAGGTGCATGGTTTGCGCTAGATGTAACATCGGATTACAAATCATTTTGGCCGCACTCGATGGTACCACTAGTTGACGAGGCTCAAGTGGAAGCTCGTTTCTGCCTTTCGGATATAGTGCAAATCTTGACGCAAGAAAGGAGCACGGTTTGCGTGGAACGTACCATTGGCTCAGAAATCATTTTGGACGCACCCGATGGAACACCTAGGTGATGTGGGTCATGTGGAATCTCACTTCTTTCCGTTTGGAGAGTGTTAATGTCGGTGCAAGATAGGTGCATTGTTTCCGCTAGACGTACCTTAGGCTCAACTAGAAGTTCGTTTCAGCCTTTCAGATATGGTGCTAATCTTGACGCAAGATAGGTGCACGGATTGCATCAAACGTACCATTGGATTGGAAATCATTTTGGACGCACCCGATGGAACTCCCAGGTGATGTGGGTCATGTGGAATCTCACTTCATTCCAGTTGGAGACAGTGTTAGTGTTGGTGCAAGAAAGGTGCATGGTTTGCGCAAGATGTACCATAGGCTTACAAATCGTTTTGGACGCAACCGATGGAACTCCTAGGTGACGTGGGTCATATGGAATATCGCATCTTTCCGTTTGGAGACAGTGTTGGTGTCGGTTAGTTGACATGGGTCATGTGGAATCTCACTTCATTCCGATTGGAGACAGTGTTAGTATCGGTGCAAGATGGGTGCATGGTTTGCGCTAGATGTACCATAGGCTTACAAATCATTTTGGACGCAACCGATGGAACTCCTAGGTGACATGGGTCATGTGGAATATTGCTTCTTTCTGTTTGGAGACAGTGTTGGTGTCGGATAGGTGACGTGGGTCTTATGGAATCTCACTTCATTCCGTTTGGAGATAGTGTTAGTGTCGATGCAAGATGGGTGCATGGTTTGCACTAGATGTAGGGCTTACAAATCATTTTGGACGCAACCGGTGGAACTCCTAGGTGACGTGGGTCATATGGAATCTCACTTCTTTCCGTTTGGAGATAGTGTTGGTGTCGGTCAGGTGACGTGGGTCATGTGGAATCTCACTTCATTCCGTTTGGAGACAGTGTTAGTGTCGGTGCAAGATGGGTGCATGGTTTACGCTAGATGTACCATAGGCTTACAAATCGTTTTGGATGCAACCGATAGAACTCCTAGGTGACGTGGGTCATGTGGAATATCGTTTCTTTCCGTTTAGAGATAGTGTTGGTGTTGGTTAGGTGACGTGGGTCTTGTGGAATTTCACTTCATTCCGTTTGGAGACAGTGTTAGTGTCGGTGCAAGATGGGTGCATGGTTTGCGCAAGATGTACCATAGGCTTACAAATCATTTTGGACACAACCGATGGAACTCCTAGGTGACATGGGTCATGTGGAATATCGCTTCTTTCCGTTTGGAGACAGTGTTAGTGTCAGTGCAAGATAGGTGCATGGTTTGCGCTAGATGTAACATCGGCTTACAAATCATTTTGGCCGCACTTGATGGTACCACTTGGTGACGAGGCTCAAGTGGAAGCTCGTTTCGGCCTTTCAGATATAGTGCAAATCTTGGTGCAAGATAGGAGCACGGTTTGCGTGGAACGTACCATTGGCTCAGAAATCGTTTTGGACGCACCTGATGGAACTCCTAGGTGATGTGGGTCATGTGGAATCTCACTTCTTTCCGTTTGGAGAGAGTGTTAATGTCGGTGCAAGATAGGTGCACGGTTTCCGCTAGACGTACCATAGGCTCAACTAGAAGCTCATTTTGGCCTTTCGGACATGGTGCTAATCTTGATGCAAGATAGGTGCACGGTTTGCATCAAACGTACCATTGGATTGGAAATCATTTTGGACGCACCTGATGGAACTCCTAGGTGATGTGGGTCATGTGGAATCTCACTTCATTCCGTTTGGAGACAGTGTTAGTGTTGGTGCAAGAAAGGTGCATGGTTTGCGCAAGATGTACCATAGGCTAACAAATCGTTTTGGACGCAACCGATGGAACTCCTAGGTGACGTGGGTCATATGGAATATCGCATCTTTCCATTTGGAGATAGTGTTGGTGTCAGTTAGTTGACATGGGTCATGTGGGATCTCACTTCTTTCCGTTTGGAGACAGTGTTGGTGTCGGTGCAAGATTGGTGCATAGTTTGCGCTACGTGTACCTTAGGCTTATAAATCGTTTTGGATGAACTTGATGGTACCACTAGGTGACGAGGCACAAGTGGAACCTCGTTTCGGTCTTTTGGATATAGTGCTAAGCTTGACGCAAGATAGGTGCACGGTTTGCGTCGAATGTACCATAGGATCGAACATCATTTTGGACGCACCCGATGGAACTCCTAGGAGACATGGGACATGTGGAATCTCACTTCTTTCCATTAGCAGACAGTGTTAGTGTCGGTGCAAGATAGGTGCATGGTTTGCGCTAGATGTAACATCGGTTTACAAATCGTTTTGGCCGCACTCGATGGTACCACTAGTTGACGAGGCTCAAGTGGAAGCTCGTTTCGGCCTGTCGGATATAGTGCAAATCTTGACGCAAGATAGGAGCACGGTTTGCGTGGAACGTACCATTGGCTCATAAATCGTTTTGGACGCACCCGATGGAACTCCTAGGTGATGTAGGTCATGTGGAATCTCACTTCTTTTCATTTGAAGATAGTGTTAATGTCGATGCAACATAGGTGTATGGTTTGTGCTAGACGTACCATAGGCTCAACTGGAAGCTCGTTTCGGCCTTTCGAACATGGTGCTAATCTTGACGCAAGATAGGTGCACGGTTTGCATCAAACGTACCATTGGATCAGAAATCATTTTGGACGCACCTGATGGAACTACAAGGTGATGTGGGTCATGTCGAATCTCACTTCATTCTGTTTGGAGACAGTGTTAGTGTTGGTGCAAGAAAGGTGCATGGTTTGCGCTAGATATACCATAGGCATACAAATCGTTTTGGACGCAACCGATGGAACTCCAAGGTGACGTGGGTCATATGGAATATCGCTTCTTTTCCATTTGGAGACAGTGTTGGTGTCGGTTAGGTGACGTGGGTCATGTGGAATCTCACTTCATTCCATTTGGAGACAGTGTTAGTGTTGATGCAAGATGGGTGCATGGTTTGCGCTAGATGTACCATAGGCTTACAAATCATTTTGGATGCAACCGATGGAACTCCTAGGTGACGTGGGTCATGTGGAATATCGCTTCTTTCCGTTTGGAGACAGTGTTGGTGTTGGTTAGGTGACGTGGGTCTTGTGGAATCTCATTTCATTCCGTTTGGACACAGTGTTAGTGTCGGTGCAAGATGGGTGCATGGTTTGCGCTAGATGTACCATAGGCTTACAAATCATTTTGGACGCAACCGATGGAACTCCTAGGTGACATGGGTCATGTGGAATATCGCTTCTTTTTGTATGGAGACAGTGTTGGTGTCGGTTAGGTGACGTGGGTCTTGTGGAATCTATCTTCATTCTGTTTGGAGACAGTGTCAATGTCGGTGCAAGATGGGTGCATGGTTTTTGCTAGATGTACCATAGGCTTACACAATCATTTTGGACACACCAAATGGAACTCCTAGGTAACGTGGGTCATGTGGAATCTCACTTCTTTCCGTTTGGAGACAGTGTTGGTGTCGGTGCACGATAGGTGCATGGTTTGCGCTACATGTACCTTAGGCTTATAAATCGTTTTGGACGCACTTGATGGTACCACTATGTGACGAGGCACAAGTGGAAGCTTGTTTCGGCCTTTTGGATATAGTGCTAATCTTGACGCAAGATAGGTGCATGGTTTGCGTCGAACGTACCAGAGGATAGGACATCATTTTGGACGCACCCGATGGAACTCCTAGGAGACGTGGGACATGTGGAATCTCACTTCTTTCCATTAGGAGACAGTGTTAGTTTCAGTGCAAGATAGGTGCATGGTTTGCGCTAGATGTAACATCGGCTTACAAATCATTTTGGCCACACTCGATGGTACCACTAGGTGACGAGGCTCAAGTGGAAGCTCATTTCAGCCTTTCGGATATAGTGCAAATCTTGGCGCAAGATAGGAGCACGGTTTGCGTGGAACGTACCTTTGGCTCAGAAATCGTTTTGGACGCACCCGATGGAACTCCTAGGTGATGTGGGTCATGTGGAATCTCACTTCTTTCCGTTTGGAGAGAGTGTTAATGTCGGTGCAAGATAAGTGCACGGTTTCCGCTAGACGTACCATAGGCTCAACTGGAAGCTCATTTTGGCCTTTCGGACATGGTGCTAATCTTGATGCAAGATAGGTGCACGGTTTGCATCAAACGTACCATTGGATTGGAAATCATTTTGGACGCACCTGATGGAACTCCTAGGTGATGTGGGTCATGTGGAATCTCACTTCATTCCGTTTGGAGACAGTGTTAGTGTTGGTGCAAGAAAGGTGCATGGTTTGCGCAAGATGTACCATAGGCTAACAAATCGTTTTGGACGCAACCGATGGAACTCCTAGGTGACGTGGGTCATATGGAATATCGCATCTTTCCATTTGGAGATAGTGTTGGTGTCAGTTAGTTGACATGGGTCATGTGGAATCTCACTTCATTCCATTGGGAGACAGTGTTAGTGTCAGTGCAAGATGGGTGCATAGTTTGCGCTAGATGTACCATAGGCATACAAATCGTTTTGGACGCAACCGATGGAACTCCAAGGTGACGTGGGTCATATGGAATATCGCTTCTTTCCCATTTGGAGACAGTGTTGGTGTCGGTTAGGTGACGTGGGTCATGTGGAATCTCACTTCATTCCATTTGGAGACAGTGTTAGTGTTGATGCAAGATGGGTGCATGGTTTGCGCTAGATGTACCATAGGCTTACAAATCATTTTGGATGCAACCGATGGAACTCCTAGGTGACGTGGGTCATGTGGAATATCGCTTCTTTCCGTTTGGAGACAGTGTTGGTGTTGGTTAGGTGACGTGGGTCTTGTGGAATCTCATTTCATTCCGTTTGGACACAGTGTTAGTGTCGGTGCAAGATGGGTGCATGGTTTGCGCTAGATGTACCATAGGCTTACAAATCATTTTGGACGCAACCGATGGAACTCCTAGGTGACATGGGTCATGTGGAATATCGCTTCTTTTTGTATGGAGACAGTGTTGGTGTCGGTTAGGTGACGTGGGTCTTGTGGAATCTATCTTCATTCTGTTTGGAGACAGTGTCAATGTCGGTGCAAGATGGGTGCATGGTTTTTGCTAGATGTACCATAGGCTTACACAATCATTTTGGACACACCAAATGGAACTCCTAGGTAACGTGGGTCATGTGGAATCTCACTTCTTTCCGTTTGGAGATAGTGTTGGTGTCGGTGCAAGATAGGTGCATGGTTTGCGCTACATGTACCTTAGGCTTATAAATCGTTTTGGACGCACTTGATGGTACCACTATGTGACGAGGCACAAGTGGAAGCTTGTTTCGGACTTTTGGATATAGTGCTAATCTTGACGCAAGATAGGTGCATGGTTTGCGTCGAACGTACCATAGGATAGGACATCATTTTGGACGCACCCGATGGAACTCCTAGGAGACGTGGGACATGTGGAATCTCACTTCTTTCCATTAGGAGACAGTGTTAGTTTCAGTGCAAGATAGGTGCATGGTTTGCGCTAGATGTAACATCGGCTTACAAATCATTTTGGCCGCACTCGATGGTACCACTAGGTGACGAGGCTCAAGTGGAAGCTCATTTCAGCCTTTCGGATATAGTGCAAATCTTGGCGCAAGATAGGAGCACGGTTTGCGTGGAACGTACCTTTGGCTCAGAAATCGTTTTGGACGCACCCGATGGAACTCCTAGGTGATGTGGGTCATGTGGAATCTCACTTCTTTCCGTTTGGAGAGAGTGTTAATGTCGGTGCAAGATAGGTGCACGGTTTCCGCTAGACGTACCATAGGCTCAACTGGAAGCTCATTTTGGCCTTTCGGACATGGTGCTAATCTTGATGCAAGATAGGTGCACGGTTTGCATCAAACGTACCATTGGATTGGAAATCATTTTGGACGCACCTGATGGAACTCCTAGGTGATGTGGGTCATGTGGAATCTCACTTCATTCCGTTTGGAGACAGTGTTAGTGTTGGTGCAAGAAAGGTGCATGGTTTGCGCAAGATGTACCATAGGCTAACAAATCATTTTGGACGCAACCGATGGAACTCCTAGGTGACGTGGGTCATATGGAATATCGCATCTTTCCATTTGGAGATAGTGTTGGTGTCAGTTAGTTGACATGGGTCATGTGGAATCTCACTTCATTCCATTAGGAGACAGTGTTAGTGTCGGTGCAAGATGGGTGCATAGTTTGCGCTAGATGTACCATAGGCTTACAAATCGTTTTGGACGCAACCGATGGAACTCCTAGGTGACGTGGGTCATGTGGAATCTCACTTCTTTCCGTTTGGAGACAGTGTTGGTGTCGGTGCAAGATAGGTGCATGGTTTGCGCTACGTGTACCTTGGGCTTATAAATCGTTTTGGACGCACTCGATGGTACCACTAGGTGACGAGGCACAAGTGGATGCTCATTTCGGTCTTTTGGATATAGTGCTAATCTTGACGCAAGATAGGTGCACGGTTTGCGTCGAATGTACCATAGGATCGGACATCATTTTGGACGCACCCGATGGAACTAATAGGAGACATGGGACATGTGGAATCTCACTTCTTTCCATTAGGAGACAGTGTTAGTGTCGGTGCAAGATAGGTGCATGGTTTGCGCTAGATGTAACATCGGATTACAAATCATTTTGGCCGCACTCGATGGTACCACTAGTTGACAAGGCTCAAGTGGAAGCTCGTTTCTGCCTTTCGGATATAGTGCAAATCTTGACGCAAGATAGGAGCACGGTTTGCGTGGAACGTACCATTGGCTCAGAAATCATTTTGGACGCACCCGATGGAACACCTAGGTGATGTGGGTCATGTGGAATCTCACTTCTTTCCGTTTGGAGAGTGTTAATGTCGGTGCAAGATAGGTGCATTGTTTCCGCTAGACGTACCTTAGGCTCAACTAGAAGTTCGTTTCAGCCTTTCGGATATGGTGCTAATCGTGACGCAAGATAGGTGCACGGTTTGCATCAAACGTACCATTGGATTGGAAATCATTTTGGACGCACCCGATGGAACTCCCAGGTGATGTGGGTCATGTGGAATCTCACTTCATTCCAGTTGGAGACAGTGTTAGTGTTGGTGCAAGAAAGGTGCATGGTTTGCGCAAGATGTACCATAGGCTTACAAATCATTTTGGACGCAACCGATGGAACTCCTAGGTGACGTGGGTCATATGGAATATCGCATCTTTCCGTTTGGAGACAGTGTTGGTGTCGGTTAGTTGACGTGGGTCGTGTGGAATCTCACTTCATTCCGTTTGGAGACAGTGTTAGTATCGGTGCAAGATGGGTGCATGGTTTGCGCTAGATGTACCATAGGCTTACAAATCATTTTGGACGCAACCGATGGAACTCCTAGGTGACATGGGTCATGTGGAATATTGCTTCTTTCTGTTTGGAGACAGTGTTGGTGTCGGATAGGTGACGTGGGTCTTATGGAATCTCACTTCATTCCGTTTGGAGATAGTGTTAGTGTCGATGCAAGATGGGTGCATGGTTTGCACTAGATGTAGGGCTTACAAATCATTTTGGACACAACCGGTGGAACTCCTAGGTGACGTGGGTCATGTGGAATCTCACTTCTTTCCGTTTGGAGATAGTGTTGGTGTTGGTCAGGTGACGTGGGTCATGTGGAATCTCACTTCATTCCGTTTGGAGACAGTGTTAGTGTCGCTACAAGATGGGTGCATGGTTTGCGCTAGATGTACCATAGGCTTACAAATCATTTTGGATGCAACCGATAGAACTCCTAGGTGACGTGGGTCATGTGGAATATCGTTTCTTTCCATTTGGAGATAGTGTTGGTGGTGGTTAGGTGACGTGGGTCTTGTGGAATTTCACTTCATTCCGTTTGGAGACAGTGTTAGTGTCGGTGCAAGATGGGTGCATGGTTTGTGCAAGATGTACCATAGGCTTACAAATCATTTTGGACACAACCGATGGAACTCCTAGGTGACATGGGTCATGTGGAATATCGCTTCTTTCCGTTTGGAGACAATGTTGGTGTTGGTTAGGTGACGTGGGTCTTGTGGAATCTCATTTCATTCCATTTGGACACAGTGTTAGTGTCAATGCAAGATGGGTGCATGGTTTGCGCTAGATGTACCATAGGCTTACAAATCGTTTTGGACGCAACCGATGGAACTCCTAGGTGACGTGGGTCATGTGGAATATCGCTTCTTTTTGTTTGGAGACAGTGTTGGTGTCGGTTAGGTGACGTGGGTCTTGTGGAATGTATCTTCATTCTGTTTGGAGATAGTGTCACTGTCGGTGCAAGATGGGTGCATGGTTTTAGCTAGATGTACCATAGGCTTACAAAGTCATTGTGGACGCACAAGATGGAACTCCTAGGTAACGTGGGTCATGTGGAATCTCAGTTATTTCCGTTTGGAGACAGTGTTGGTGTCGGTGCAAGATAGGTGCATGGTTTGCGCGACATGTTCCTTAGGCTTATAAATCATTTTGGACGAACTTCATGGTACCACTAGGTGACGAGGCACAAGTGGAAGCTTGTTTCGGTCTTTTGGATATAGTGCTAATCTTGACGCAAGATAGGTGCACGGTTTGCGTCGAACATACATAGGATCGGACATCATTTTGGACGCACCCGATGGAACTCCTAGGAGACATGGGACATGTGGAATCTCACTTCTTTCCATTAGGAGACAGTGTTAGTGTCGGTGCAAGATAGGTGCATGGTTTGCGCTAGATGTAACATCAGTTTACAAATCATTTTGGCCGCACTCGATGGTACCACTAGTTGACGAGGCTCAAGTGGAAGCTCGTTTCGACCTTTCGGATATAGTGCAAATCTTGACGCAAGATAGGAGCACAGTTTGCGTGGAATGTACCATTGGCTCATAAATCGTTTTGGACACACCCGATGGAACTCCTAGGTGATGTAGGTCATGTGGAATCTCACTTCTTTCTGTTTGGAGATAGTGTTAATGTCGGTGCAAGATAGGTGCATGGTTTGTGCTAGACGTGCCATAGGCTCAACTGGAAGCTCGTTTCGGCCTTTCGGACATGGTGCTAATCTTGACGCAAGATAGGTGCATGGTTTGCATCAAACGTACCATTGGATCGGAAATCATTTTGGACGCACCCGATGGAACTATGAGGTGATGTGGGTCATGTGGAATCTCACTTCATTCCGTTTGGAGACAGTGTTAGTGTTGGTGAAAGAAAGGTGCATGGTTGCGCTAGATGTACCATAGGCATACAAATTGTTTTGGACGCAACCGATGGAACTCCTAGGTGACGTGGGTCATATGGAATATCGCTTCTTTTCCATTTGGAGACAGTGTTGGTGTCGGTTAGGTGACGTGGGTCATGTGGAATCTCACTTCATTCCGTTTGGAGACAGTGTTAGTGTCGGTGCAAGATGGGTGCATGGTTTGCGCTAGATGTACCATAGGCTTACAAATCATTTTGGACGTAACCGATGGAACTCCTAGGTGACGTGGGTCATGTGGAATATCGCTTCTTTCCGTTTGGAGACAGTGTTGGTGTTGGTTAGGTGACGTGGGTCTTGTGGAATCTCACTTCATTCCGTTTGGACATAGTGTTAGTGTCGGTGCAAGATGGGTGCATGGTTTGCGCTAGATGTTCCATAGGCTTACAAATCGTTTTGGACGCAACCGATGGAACTCCTAGGTGACATGGGTCATGTGGAATATAGCTTCTTTTTGTATGGAGACAGTGTTGGTGTCGGTTAGGTGACGTGGGTCTTGTGGAATCTATCTTCATTCTGTTTGGAGACAGTGTCAATGTCGGTGCAAGATGGGTGCATGGTTTTTGCTAGATGTACCATAGGCTTACAAAATCATTGTGGACGCACCAGATGGAACTCCTAGGTAACGTGGGTCATGTGGAATCTCAGTTATTTCCGTTTGGAGACAGTGTTGGTGTCGGTGCAAGATAGGTGCATGGTTTGCGCGACATGTACCTTAGGCTTATAAATCATTTTGGACGAACTTCATGGTACCACTAGGTGACGAGGCACAAGTGGAAGCTTGTTTCGGTCTTTTGGATATAGTGCTAATCTTGACGCAAGATAGGTGCACGGTTTGCATCGAACGTACCATAGGATCAGACATCATTTTGGACGCACCCGATGGAACTCCTAGGAGATATGGGACATGTGGAATCTCACTTCTTTCCATTAGGAGACAGTGTTAGTGTCGGTGCAAGATAGGTGCATGGTTTGCGCTAGATGTAACATCAGTTTACAAATCATTTTGGCCACACTCGATGGTACCACTAGTTGACGAGGCTCAAGTGGAAGCTCGTTTCGACCTTTCGGATATATTGCAAATCTTGACGCAAGATAGGAGCATAGTTTGCGTGGAATGTACCATTGGCTCATAAATCATTTTGGACACACCCGATGGAACTCCTAGGTGATGTAGGTCATGTGGAATCTCACTTCTTTCTGTTTGGAGATAGTGTTAATGTCGGTGCAAGATAGGTGCATGGTTTGTGCTAGACGTGCCATAGGCTCAACTGGAAGCTCGTTTCGGCCTTTCGGACATGGTGCTAATCTTGACGCAAGATAGGTGCACGGTTTGCATCAAACGTACCATTGGATCGGAAATCATTTTGGACGCACCCGATGGAACTACGAGGTGATGTGGGTCATGTGGAATCTCACTTCATTCCGTTTGGAGACAGTGTTAGTGTTGGTGAAAGAAAGGTGCATGGTTTGCGCTAGATGTACCATAGGCATACAAATTGTTTTGGACGCAACCGATGGAACTCCTAGGTGACGTGGGTCATATGGAATATCGCTTCTTTTCCATTTGGAGACAGTGTTGGTGTCGGTTAGGTGACATGGGTCATGTGGAATCTCACTTCATTCTGTTTGGAGACAGTGTTAGTGTCGGTGCAAGATGGGTGCATGGTTTGCGCTAGATGTACCATAGGCTTACAAATCATTTTGGACGTAACCGATGGAACTCCTAGGTGACGTGGGTCATGTGGAATATAGCTTCTTTTTGTATGGAGACAGTGTTGGTGTCGGTTAGGTGACGTGGGTCTTGTGGAATCTATCTTCATTCTGTTTGGAGACAGTGTCAATGTCGGTGCAAGATGGGTGCATGGTTTTTGCTAGATGTACCATAGGCTTACAAAATCATTTTGGACGCACCAGATGGAATTCCTAGGTGACGTGGGTCATGTGGAATCTCACTTTTTTCCGTTTGGAGACAGTGTTGGTGTCGGTGCAAGATAGGTGCATGGTTTGCGCTACGTGTACCTTAGGCTTATAAATCATTCTGGATGCACTCGATGGTACCACTAGGTGACGAGGCACAAGTGGAAGCTCGTTTTGGTCTTTTGGATATAGTGCTAATCTTGACGCAAGATAGGTGCACGGTTTGCGTCGAACGTACCATAGGATCGGACATCATTTTGGACGCACCCGATGGAACTCCTAGGAGACATGGGACATGTGGAATCTCACTTCTTTCCATTAGGAGACAGTGTTAGTGTCGGTGCAAGATAGGTGCATGGTTTGCGCTAGATGTAACATCGGTTTACAAATCGTTTTGACCGCACTCAATGGTACCACTAGTTGACGAGGCTCAAGTGGAAGCTCGTTTCTGCCTTTCAGATATAGTGCAAATCTTGACGCAAGATAGGAGCACGGTTTGCGTGGAACGTACCATTGGCTCAGAAATCGTTTTGGATGCACCCGATGGAACACCTAGGTGATGTGGGTCATGTGGAATATCACTTCTTTCTGTTTGGAGAGTGTGTTAATGTCGGTGCAAGATAGGTGCATTGTTTCCGCTAGACGTACCTTAGGCTCAACTGGAAGCTCGTTTTGGCCTTTCGGACATGGTGCTAATCTTGACGCAAGATAGGTGTACGGTTTGCATCAAACGTACCATTGGATTGGAAATCACTTTGGACGCACCCGATGGAACTCCCAGGTGATGTGGGTCATGTGGAATCTCACTTCATTCCGGTTGGAGACAGTGTCAGTGTTGGTGCAAGAAAGGTGCACGGTTTGCGCAAGATGTACCATAGGCTTACATATCGTTTTGGACGTAACCGATGGAACTCCTAGGTGACGTGGGTCATATGGAATATCGCATCTTTCCGTTTGGAGACAGTGTTGGTGTCGGTTAGTTGACGTGGGTCATGTGGAATCTCACTTCATTCCGTTTGGAGACAGTGTTAGTGTCGGTGCAAGATGGGTGCATGGTTTACGCTAGATGTACCATAGGCTTACAAATCATTTTGGACGCAACCGATGGAACTCCTAGGTGACGTGGGTCATGTGGAATATCACTTCTTTCCGTTTGGAGATAGTGTTGGTGTCGGTTAGGTGACGTGGGTCTTCTGGAATCTCACTTCATTCCGTTTGGAGACAGTGTTAGTGTCGATGCAAGAAGGGTGCATGGTTTGCGCTAGATGTAGGGCTTACAAATCATTTTGGACGCAACCGGTGGAACTCCGAGGTGACGTGGGTCATGTGGAATCACACTTCTTTCCGTTTGGAGAGTGTTGGTGTCGGTCAGGTGACGTGGGTCATGTATAATCTCACTTCATTCCGTTTGGAGACAGTGTTAGTGTCGGTGCAAGATGGGTGCATGGTTTGTGCTAGATGTACCATAGACAGTGTTGGTGTCGGTGCAAGATAGGTGCATGGCTTGCGCTACATGTACCTTAGGCTTATAAATCGTTTTGGACGCACTTGATGGTACCACTACGTGATGAGGCACAAGTGGAAGCTCATTTCGGCCTTTTGGATATAGTGCTAATCTTGACGCAAGATAGGTGCACGGTTTGCGTCGAACGTACCATAGGATCAGACATCATTTTGGACACACCCGATGGAACTCCTAGGAGACGTGGGACATGTGGAATCTCACTTCTTTCCATTAGGAGACAGTGTTAGTGTCGGTGCAAGATAGGTGCATGGTTTGCACTAGATGTAACATCGGCTTACAAATCATTTTGGCCACCCTCGATGGTACCACTAGGTGACGAGGCTCAAGTCGAAGCTCGTTTTGGCCTTTCAGATATAGTGCAAATCTTGGCGCAAGATAGGAGCACGGTTTGCGTGGAACGTACCATTGGCTCAGAAATCGTTTTGGATGCACCCGATGGAACTCCTAGGTGATGTGGGTCATGTGGAATCTCACTTCTTTCTGTTTAGAGAGAGTGTTAATGTCGGTGCAAGATAGGTGCATGGTTTCCGCTAGACGTACCATAGGCTCAACTAGAAGCTCGTTTTGGCCTTTCGGACATGGTGCTAATCTTGACGCAAGATAGGTGCACGGTTTGCATCAAACGTACCATTGGATTGGAAATCATTTTGGACGCACCCAATGGAACTCCTAGGTGATGTGGGTCATGTGGAATCTCACTTCATTCCGTTTGGAGATAGTGTTAGTGTTGGTGCAAGAAGTTTGCGCAAGATGTACCATAGGCTTACAAATGGTTTTGGACGCAACCGATGGAACTTCTAGGTGATGTGGGTCATATGGAATATCGCATCTTTCCATTTGGAGACAGTGTTGGTGTCAGTTAGTTGACGTGGGTCATGTGGAATCTCACTTCATTCCGTTGGGAGACAGTGTTAGTGTCGGTGCAAGATGGGTGCATGGTTTGCGCTAGATGTACCATAGGCTTACAAATCGTTTTGGACGCAACCGATGGAACTCCTAGGTGACGTGGGTCATGTGGAATATCGCTTCTTTCTGTTTGGAGATAGTGTTGGTGTCGGTTAGGTGACGTGGGTCTTGTGGAATCTCACTTCATTCTGTTTGGAGACAGTGTCAATGTCGGTGCAAGATGGGTGCATGGTTTGTGCTAGATGTACCATAGTCTTACAAAATCGTTTTGGACACACCAGATGGAACTCCTAGGTGACGTGGGTCATGTGGAATCTCACCTTTTTCTGTTTGGAGACAGTGTTGGTGTCGGTGCAAGATAGGTGCATGGTTTGCGCTACGTGTACCTTAGGCTTATAAATCATTTTGGACGCACTCGATGGTACCACTAGGTGACGAGGCACAAGTGGAAGCTCGTTTCGGTCTTTTGGATATAGTGCTAATCTTGACGCAAGATAGGTGCACGGTTTGCGTCGAACGTACCATAGGATCGGACATCATTTTGGACGCACCCGATGGAACTCCTAGGAGACATGGGACATGTGGAATCTCCCTTCTTTCCATTAGGAGACAGTGTTATTGTCGGTGCAAGATAGGTGCATGGTTTGCGCTAGATGTAACATCGGTTTACAAATCGTTTTGGCCGCACTCGATGGTACCACTAGTTGACGAGGCTCAAGTGGAAGCTCGTTTCTGCCTTTTGGATATAGTGCAAATCTTGATGCAAGATAGGAGCACGGTTTGCGTGGAACGTACCATTGGCTTAGAAATCGTTTTGGATGCACCCGATGGAACACCTAGGTGATGTGGGTCATGTGGAATGTCACTTCTTTCCATTTGGAGAGTGTGTTAATGTCGGTGCAAGATAGGTGCATTGTTTCTGCTAGACGTACCTTAGGCTCAACTGGAAGGTCGTTTCGGCCTTTCGGACATGGTGCTAATCTTGACGCAAGATAGGTGCACGGTTTGCATCAAACGTACCATTGGATAGGAAATCATTTTGGACGCACCCGATGGAACTCCCAGGTGATGTGGGTCATGTGGAATCTCACTTCATTCCGGTTGGAGACAGTGTCAGTGTTGGTGCAAGAAAGGTGCATGGTTTGCGCAAGATGTACCATAGGCTTACATATCGTTTTGGACGCAACCGATGGAACTCCTAGGTGACGTGGGTCATATGGAATATCGCATCTTTCCGTTTAGAGACAGTGTTGGTGTTGGTTAGTTGACGTGGGTCATGTGGAATCTCACTTCATTCCGTTTGGAGACAGTGTGAGTGTCGGCGCAAGATGGGTGCATGGTTTGCGCTAGATGTACCATAGGCTTACAAATCATTTTGGATGCAACCGATGGAACTCCTAGGTGACGTGGGTCATGTGGAATATCGCTTCTTTCTGTTTGGAGACAGTGTTGGTGTCGGTTAGGTGACATGGGTCATGTGGAATCTCACTTCATTCTGTTTGGAGACAGTGTTAGTGTCGATGCAAGATGGGTGCATGGTTTGCGCTAGATGTAGGGCTTACAAATCATATTGGACGCAACCGGTGGAACTCCTAGGTGACGTGTGTCATGTGGAATCTCACTTCTTTCCGTTTGGAGATATTGTTGGTGTCGGTCAGGTGACGTGGGTCATGTGGAATCTCACTTCATTCCGTTTGGAGACAGTGTCAATGTCGGTGCATGGTTTGCGCTAGATGTACCATAGGCTTACAAATCATTTTGGATGCACCAGATGGAACTCCTAGGTGACGTGGGTCATGTGGAAT
Source organism: Miscanthus floridulus (assembly GCF_019320115.1). Lineage (NCBI taxonomy): Eukaryota > Viridiplantae > Streptophyta > Magnoliopsida > Poales > Poaceae > Miscanthus > Miscanthus floridulus. The sequence goes on from NC_089582.1 coordinate 74,543,159, forward strand.
CTCACTTCTTTCCGTTTGGAGACCGTGTTGGTGTCGGTGCAAGATAGGTGCATGGTTTGCGCTACATGTACCTTAGGCTTATAAATCGTTTTGGACGCACTCGATGGTACCACTAGGTGATGAGGCACAAGTGGAAGCTCGTTTCGGCCTTTTGGATATAGTGCTAATCTTGACGCAAGATAGGTGCACGGTTTGCGTCGAACGTACCATAGCATCAGACATCAATTTGGACGCACCCGATGGAACTCCTAGGAGACATGGGACATGTGGAATCTCACTTCTTTCCATTAGGAGACAGTGTTAGTGTCGGTGCAAGATAGGTGCATGGTTTGCGCTAGATGTAACATTGGATTACAAATCATTTTGGCCGCACTCGATGGTACCACTAGGTGATGAGGCTCAAGTGGAAGCTCGTTTTGGCCTTTCGGATATAGTGCAAATCTTGACGCAAGATAGGAGCATGGTTTGCGTGGAGCGTACCATTGGCTCAGAAATCATTTTGGACGCACTCGATGGAACTCCTAGGTGATGTAGGTCATGTGGAATCTCACTTCTTTCCGTTTGGAGACAGTGTTAGTGTTGGTGCAAGAAAGGTGCATGGTTTGCGCTAGATGTACCATAGGCCTACAAATCGTTTTGGTCGCAACCGATGGAACTCCTAGTTGACGTGGGTCATGTGGAATATCGCTTCTTTCTGTTTGGAGATAGTGTTGGTGTCGGTTAGGTGACGTGGGTCTTGTGGAATCTCACTTCATTCTGTTTGGAGACAGTGTCAATGTCGGTGCAAGATGGGTGCATGGTTTGCGCTAGACGAACCATAGGCTCAACTGGAAGCTCATTTCGGCCTTTCGGACATGGTGCTAATCTTAACGCAAGATAGATGCACGGTTTGCATCAAACGTACCATTGGATCAGAAATCATTTTGGACGCACCCGATGGAACTACTAGGTGACGTGGGTCATGTGGAATCTCACTTCATTCCGTTTGGAGACAGTGTTAGTGTTGGTGCAAGAAAGGTGCATAGTTTGCGCAAGATGTACCATAGGCTTACAAATCGTTTTGGACACAACCGATGGAACTCCTAGTTGATGTGGGTCATGTGGAATATCGCTTCTTTCTGTATGGAGACAGTGTTGGTGTCGGTTAGGTGACGTGGGTCTTGTGGAATCTCACTTCATTCTATTTGGAGATAGTGTTAATGTCGGTGCAAGATAGGTGCATGGTTTGCGCTAGATGTACCATAGGCTCAACTGGAAGCTCGTTTCGGCCTTTTCAGACATGGTGCTAATCTTGACGCAAGATAGGTGCACGGCTTGCATCAAACGTACCCTTGGATCAGAAATCATTTTGGACGCACCCGATGGAACTACTAGGTGACGTGGGTCATGTGGAATCTCACTTCATTCTGTTTGGAGACAGTGTCATTGTCGGTGCAAGATGGGTGCATGGTTTGCGCTAGACGTACCATAGGCTCAACTGGAAGCTCGTTTCGGCCTTTTGGACATGGTGCTAATCTTGACGCAAGATAGGTGCACGGTTTGTATCAAGCGTACCATTGGATCAGAAATCATTTTGGACGCACCCGATGGAACTACTAGGTGACGTGGGTCATGTGGAATCTCACTTCATTCCGTTTGGAGATAGTGTTAGTGTTGGTGCAAGAAAGGTGCATAGTTTGCGCAAGATGTACCATAGGCTTACAAATCATTTTGGACGCAACCGATGGAACTCCTAGTTGACGTGGGTCATGTGGAATATCGCTTCTTTCTGTATGGAGACATTGTTGGTGTCGGTTAGGTGACGTGGGTCTTTTGGAATCTCACTTCATTCTATTTGGAGATAGTGTTAATGTCGGTGCAAGATAGGTGCATGGTTTGCGCTAGATGTACCATAGGCTCAACTGGAAGCTCCTTTCGGCCTTTCAAACATGGTGCTAATCTTGACGCAAGATAGGTGCACGGTTTGCATCAAACGTACCATTGGATCAGAAATCATTTTGGACGCACCTGATGGAACTACTAGGTGACGTGGGTCATGTGGAATCTCACATCATTCCGTTTGGAGATAGTGTTAGTGTTGGTGCAAGAAAGGCGCATGGTTTGCGCTAGATGTACCATAGGCTTACAAATCATTTTGGACGCAACCGATGGAACTCCTAGTTGACGTGGGTTATGTGGAATATCGCTTCTTTCTTTTTGGAGACAGTGTTGGTGTCGGTTAGGTAACGTGGGCCTTGTGGAATCTCACTTCATTCTGTTTGGAGATAGTGTTAATGTCGGTGCAAGATGGGTGCATGGTTTGCGCTAGATGTACCATAGGCTTACAAATCATTTTGGACGCAACCGATGGAACTCCTAGTTGACGTGGGTCATGTGGAATATCGCTTCTTTCTTTTTGGAGACAGTGTTGGTGTCGGTTAGGTGACGTGGGCCTTGTGGAATCTCACTTCATTCTGTTTAGAGATAGTGTCAATGTCGGTGCAAGATGGGTGCATGGTTTACGCTAGATGTACCATAGGCTTACAAATCATTTTGGACGCACCAGATGGAACTCCTAGGTGACATGGGTCATGTGGGATCTCACTTCTTTCTGTTTGGAGACAGTGTTGGTGTTAGTGCAAGATAGGAGCATGGTTTGCGCTACATGTACCTTAGGCTTATAAATTGTTTTGGACGCACTCGATGGTACCACTAGGTGACGAGGCACAAGTGGAAGTTCATTTCAGCCTTTTGGATATAGTGCTAATCTTGACCCAAGATAGGTGCACGGTTTGCGTCGAACGTACCATAGGATCGAACATCATTTTGGACGCACCCGATGGAACTCCTAGGAGACGTGGGACATGTGGAATCTCACTTCTTTCCATTAGGAGACAGTGTTAGTGTCGGTGCAAGATAGGTGCATGGTTTGCGCTAGATGTAACATCGGATTACAAATCGTTTTGGCCACACTCGATGGTACCACTAGGTGACGAGGCTCAAGTGGAAGCTCGTTTCGGCCTTTTGGATATAGTGCTAATCTTGACCCAAGATAGGTGCACGGTTTGCGTCGAACGTACCATAGGATCGGACATCATTTTGGACGCACTCGATGGAACTCCTAGGAGACGTGGGACATGTGGAATCTCACTTCTTTCCATTAGGAGACAGTGTTAGTGTCAGTGCAAGATCGGTGCATGGTTTGCGCTAGATGTAACATCGGCTTATAAATCGTTTTGGCCGCACTCGATGGTACCGCTAGGTGACGAGGCTCAAGTGGAAGCTCATTTTGGCCTTTCGGTATAGTGCAAATCTTGACGCAAAATAGGAGCACGGTTTGCGTGGAACATACCATTGGCTCAGAAATCATTTTGGACGCACCCGATGGAACTCCTAGGTGATGTGGGTCATGTGGAATCTCACTTCTTTCTGTTTGGAGATAGTGTTAATGTCGGTGCAAGATAGGTGCATGGTTTGCGCTAGATGTACCATAGGCTCAACTGGAAGCTTGTTTCGGCCTTTTGGACATGGTGCTAATCTTGACGCAAGATAGGTGCACGGTTTGCATCAAACGTACCATTGGATTGGAAATCATTTTGGACACACCCGATGGAACTACTACAGGGTTAGTGTTGGTGCAAGAAAGGTGCATGGTTTGCGCTAGATGTACCATAGGCATACAAATCGTTTTGGACACAACCGATGGAACTCCTAGGTGACATGGGTCATATGGAATATCGCTTCTTTCCGTTTGGAGACAGTGTTGGTTTCGGTTAGGTGACGTGGGTCATGTGGAATCTCACTTCATTCCATTTGGAGACAGTGCTAGTGTCGGTGCAAGATGGGTGCATGGTTTGCGCTAGATGTACCATAGGCTTACAAATCATTTTGGACGCAACCGATGGAACTCCTAGGTGACGTGGGTCATGTGGAATATCGCTTCTTTCCGTTTGGAGATAGTGTTGGTGTTGGTTACGTGACGTGGGTCTTGTGGAATCTCACTTCATTCCGTTTGGAGACAGTGTTTGTGTCGGTCCAAGATGGGTGCATGGTTTGCGCTAGATGTACCATAGGCTTACAAATCGTTTTGGACGCAACCGATGGAACTCCTAGTTGACGTGGGTCATGTGGAATATCACTTCTTTTTGTTTGGAGACAGTGTTGGTGTCGGTTAGGTGACGTGGGTCTTGTGGAATCTCACTTCATTCTGTTTGGAGACAGTGTCAATTTCGGTGCAAGATGGCATGGTTTGCGCTAGATGTACCATAGGCTTACAAATCGTTTTGGACACACCAGATGGAACTCCTAGGTGACATGGGTCATGTGGAATCTCACTTCTTTCTGTTTGGAGACAGTGTTGGCGTCGGTGCATGATAGGTGCATGGTTTGAGCTACATGTACCTTAGGCTTATAAATCGTTTTGGACGAACTCGATGGTACCACTAGGTGACGAGGCACAAGTGGAAGCTTGTTTCGACCTTTTGGATATAGTGCTAATCTTGACGCAAGATAGGTGCACGGTTTGCGTCGAACGTACCATAGGATCAGACATCATTTTGGACGCACCCGATGGAACTCCTAGGAGACGTGGGACATGTGGAATCTCACTTCTTTCCATTAGGAGACAGTGTTAGTGTCGGTGCAAGATAGGTGCATGGTTTATGCTAGATGTAACATCGGATTACAAATCGTTTTGGCCGCACTCGATGGTACCACTAGGTGACGATGCTCAAGTGGAAGCTCGTTTTGGCCTTTCGGATATAGTGCAAATCTTGACGCAAGATAGGAGCACGGTTTGCGTGGAACGTACCATTGGCTCAGAAATCGTTTTGGACGCACCCGATGGAACTCCTAGGTGATGTGGGTCATGTGGAATCTCACTTCTTTCTGTTTGGAGATAGTGTTAATGTCGGTGCAAGATAGGTGCATGGTTTGCGCTAGACGTACCATAGGCTCAACTGGAAGCTCGTTTTGGCCTTTCGGACATGGTGCTAATCTTGACGCAAGATAGGTGCACGGTTTGCATCAAACGTACCATTGGATCGGAAATCATTTTGGATGTACCCGATGGAACTGCTAGGTGACGTGGGTCATGTGGAATCTCACTTCATTCTATTTGGAGATAGTGTTAATGTCGGTGCAAGATAGGTGCATGGTTTGCGCTAGATGTACCATAGGCTCAACTGGAAGCTTGTTTCGGCCTTTCAGACATGGTGCTAATCTTGACGCAAGATAGGTGCACGGTTTGCATCAAACGTACCCTTGGATCAGAAATCATTTTGGACGCACCCGATGGAACTACTAGGTGACGTGGGTCATGTGGAATCTCACTTCATTCTGTTTGGAGACAGTGTCAATGTCGGTGCAAGATGGGTGCATGGTTTGCGCTAGACGTACCATAGGCTCAACTGGAAGCTCGTTTCGGCCTTTCGGACATGGTGCTAATCTTGACGCAAGATAGGTGCACGGTTTGTATCAAACGTACCATTGGATCAGAAATCATTTTGGACACACCCGATGGAACTACTAGGCGACGTGGGTCATGTGGAATCTCACTTCATTCCGTTTGGAGACAGTGTTAGTGTTGGTGCAAGAAAGGTGCATAGTTTGCGCAAGATGTACCATAGGCTTACAAATCATTTTGGACGCAACCGATGGAACTCCTAGTTGACGTGGGTCATGTGGAATATCGCTTCTTTCTGTATGGAGACATTGTTGGTGTCGGTTAGGTGACGTGGGTCTTGTGGAATCTCACTTCATTCTATTTGGAGATAGTGTTAATGTCGGTGCAAGATAGGTGCATGGTTTGCGCTAGATGTACCATAGGCTCAACTGGAAGCTCGTTTCGGCCTTTCAGACATGGTGCTAATCTTGACGCAAGATAGGTGCACGGTTTGCATCAAATGTACCATTGGATCAGAAATCATTTAGGACGCACCTGATGGAACTACTAGGTGACGTGGGTCATGTGGAATCTCACATCATTCCGTTTGGAGATAGTGTTAGTGTTGGTGCAAGAAAGGTGCATGGTTTGCGCTAGCTTACAAATCATTTTGGACGCAACCGATGGAACTCCTAGTTGACGTGGGTCACGTGGAATATCGCTTCTTTCTTTTTGGAGACAGTGTTGGTGTCGGTTAGGTGACGTGGGCCTTGTGGAATCTCACTTCATTCTGTTTGGAGACAGTGTTAATGTCGGTGCAAGATGGGTGCATGGTTTGCGCTAGATGTACCATAGGCTTACAAATCATTTTGGACGCAACCGATGGAACTCCTAGTTGACGTGGGTCATGTGGAATATCGCTTCTTTCTTTTTGGAGACAGTGTTGGTGTCGGTTAGGTGACGTGGGCCTTGTGGAATCTCACTTCATTCTGTTTAGAGATAGTGTCAATGTCGGTGCAAGATGGCTGCATGGTTTACGCTAGATGTACCATAGGCTTACAAATCGTTTTGGACGCACCAGATGGAACTCCTAGGTGACATGGGTCATGTGGAATCTCACTTCTTTCCGTTTGGAGACAGTGTTGGTGTTGGTGCAAGATAGGAGCATGGTTTGCGCTACATGTACCTTAGGCTTATAAATTGTTTTGGACGCACTCGATGGTACCACTAGGTGACGAGGCACAAGTGGAAGTTCATTTCGGCCTTTTGGATATAGTGCTAATCTTGACCCAAGATAGGTGCACGGTTTGCGTCGAACGTACCATAGGATCGAACATCATTTTGGACGCACCCGATGGAACTCCTAGGAGACGTGGGACATGTGGAATCTCACTTCTTTCCATTAGGAGACAGTGTCAGTGTCGGTGCAAGATAGGTGCATGGTTTGCGCTAGATGTAACATCGGCTTACAAATCGTTTTGGCCGCACTCGATGGTACCGTTAGGTGACGAGGCTCAAGTGGAAGCTCATTTTGGCCTTTCGGTATAGTGCAAATCTTGACGCAAAATAGGAGCACGGTTTGCGTGGAACGTACCATTGGCTCAGAAATCAATTTGGACGCACCCGATGGAACTCCTAGGTGATGTGGGTCATGTGGAATCTCACTTCATTCTGTTTGGAGACAGTGTTTGTGTTGGTGCAAGAAAGGTGCATGGTTTGCGCAAGATGTACCATAGGCTTACAAATCGTTTTGGACGCAACCGATGGAACTCCTAGGTGACGTGGGTCATATGGAATATCGCATCTTTCTATTTGGAGACAGTGTTGGTGTCAGTTAGTTAACGTGGGTCATGTGGAATCTCACTTCATTCCGTTGGGAGACAGTGTTAGTATCGGTGCAAGATAGGTGCATGGTTTGCGCTAGATGTAACATCGGCTTACAAATCATTTTGGCCGCACTCGATGGTACCACTAGGTGACGAGGCTCAAGTGGAAGCTCATTTTAGCCTTTTGTATGTAGTGCAAATCTTGGCGCAAGATAGGAGCACGGTTTGCGTGGAACGTACCATTGGCTCAGAAATCGTTTTGGACGCACCCGATGGAACTCCTAGGTGATGTGGGTCATGTGGAATCTCACTTCTTTCCGTTTGGAGAGAGTGTTAATGTTGGTGCAAGATAGGTGCATGGTTTCCGCTAGACGTACCATAGGCTCAACTAGAAGCTTGTTTTGGCCTTTCGGACATGGTGCTAATCTTGACGCAAGATAGGTGCACGGTTTGCGTCAAATGTACCATTGGCTCAGAAATCATTTTGGACGCACCCGATGGAACTCCTAGGTGATGTGGGTCATGTGGAATCTCACTTCATTCTGTTTGGAGACAGTGTTTGTGTTGGTGCAAGAAAGGTGCATGGTTTGCGCAAGATGTACCATAGGCTTACAAATCGTTTTGGACGCAACCGATGGAACTCCTAGGTGACGTGGGTCATATGGAATATCGCATCTTTCTATTTGGAGACAGTGTTGGTGTCAGTTAGTTAACGTGGGTCATGTGGAATCTCACTTCATTCCGTTGGGAGACAGTGTTAGTGTCGGGGCAAGATGGGTGCATGGTTTGTGCTAGATGTACCATAGGCTTACAAATCATTTTGGACGCAACCGATGGAACTCCTAGGTGATGTGGGTCATGTGGAATATCGCTTCTTTCTGTTTGGAGACAGTGTTGGTGTCGGTTAGGTGACGTGGGTCTTGTGGAATCTCACTTCATTTTGTTTGGAGACAGTGTCAATGTCGGTGCAAGATGGGTGCATGGTTTGTGCTAGATGTACCATAGGCTTTCAAAATCATTTTGGACACACCAGATGGAACTCCTAGGTGACGTGGGTCATGTGGAATCTCACTTCTTTCCGTTTGGAGACAGTGTTGGTGTCGGTGCAAGATAGGTGCATGGTTTGCGCTACGTGTACCTTAGGCTTATAAATCGTTTTGGACGCACTCGATGGTACCACTAGGTGACGAGGCACAAGTGGAAGCTCGTTTCGGTCTTTTGGATATAGTGCTAATCTTGACGCAAGATAGGTGCACGGTTTGCGTCGAACGTACCATAGGATCGGACATCATTTTGGACGCACCCGATGGAACTCCTAGGAGACATGGGACATGTGGAATCTCACTTCTCTCCATTAGGAGATAGTGTTAGTGTCGGTGCAAGATAGGTGCATGGTTTGCGCTAGATGTAACATCGGCTTATAAATCGTTTTGGCCGCACTCGATGGTACCGCTAGGTGACGAGGCTCAAGTGGAAGCTCGTTTTGGCCTTTCGGTATAGTGCAAATCTTGACGCAAAATAGGAGCACGGTTTGCGTGGAACGTACCATTGGCTCAGAAATCATTTTGGACGCACCCGATGGAACTCCTAGGTGATGTGGGTCATGTGGAATCTCACTTCTTTCTGTTTGGAGATAGTGTTAATGTCGGTGCAAGATAGGTGCATGGTTTGCGCTAGACGTACCATAGGCTCAACTGGAAGCTCGTTTTGGCCTTTCGGACATGGTGCTAATCTTGACGCAAGATAGGTGCACGGTTTGCATCAAACGTACCATTGTATCTAAAATCATTTTGGATGTACCCGATGGAACTGCTAGGTGACGTGGGTCATGTGGAATCTCACTTCATTCTATTTGGAGATAGTGTTAATGTCGGTGCAAGATAGGTGCATGGTTTGCGCTAGATGTACCATAGGCAGATAAATCGTTTTGGACGCAACCGATGGAACTCCTAGGTGACGTGGGTCATATGGAATATCACTTCTTTTCTGTTTGGAGATAGTGTTGGTGTCGGTTAGGTGACGTGGGTCATGTGGAATCTCACTTCATTCTGTTTGAAGATAGTGTTAGTGTCGGTGTAAGATGGGCGCATGGTTTGCGCTAGATGTACCATAGGCTTACAAATCATTTTGGACGCAACCGATGGAACTCCTAGGTGATATGGGTCATGTGGAATATCGCTTCTTTTCGTTTGGAGACAGTGTTGGTGTTGGTTAGGTGATGTGGGTCTTGTGGAATCTCACTTCATTCCGTTTGGACACAGTGTTAGTGTCGATGCAAGATGGGTGCATGGTTTGCACTAGATGTACCATAGGCTTACAAATCGTTTTGGACGCAACCGATGGAACTCCTAGGTGACGTGGGTCAAGTGGAATATCGCTTCTTTTTGTTTGGAGATAGTGTTGGTGTTGGTTAGGTGACGTGGGTCTTGTGGAATGTATCTTCATTCTATTTGGAGATAGTGTCAATGTCGGTGCAAGATGGGTGCATGGTTTTTGCTAGATGTACCATACGCTTACAAAATCATTTTGGACGCACCAGATGGAACTCCTAGGTAACGTGGGTCTTGTGGAATCTCACTTCTTTCCGTTTGGAGACAGTGTTGGTGTCGGTGCAAGATAAGTGCATGGTTTGCGCTACATGTACCTTAGGCTTATAAATCATTTTGGACGCACTTGATGGTACCACTAGGTGACGAGGCACAAGTGGAAGCTTGTTTCGGCCTTTTGGATATAGTGCTAATCTTGACGCAAGATAGGTGCATGGTTTGCGTCGAACGTACCATAGGATCGGACATCATTTTGGACGCACCCTATGGAACTCCTAGGAGACGTGGGACATGTGGAATCTCACTTCTTTCCGTTAGGAGACAGTGTTAGTATCGGTGCAAGATAGGTGCATGGTTTGCGCTAGATGTAACATCGGCTTACAAATCATTTTGGCCGCACTCGATGGTACCACTAGGTGACGAGGCTCAAGTGGAAGCTCATTTTAGCCTTTTGTATGTAGTGCAAATCTTGGCGCAAGATAGGAGCACGGTTTGCGTGGAACGTACCATTGGCTCAGAAATCGTTTTGGACGCACCCGATGGAACTCCTAGGTGATGTGGGTCATGTGGAATCTCACTTCTTTCCGTTTGGAGAGAGTGTTAATGTTGGTGCAAGATAGGTGCATGGTTTCCGCTAGACGTACCATAGGCTCAACTAGAAGCTTGTTTTGGCCTTTCGGACATGGTGCTAATCTTGACGCAAGATAGGTGCACGGTTTGCGTCAAATGTACCATTGGATTGGAAATCATTTTGGACGCACCCGATGGAACTCCTAGGTGATGTGGGTCATGTGGAATCTCACTTCATTCTGTTTGGAGACAGTGTTTGTGTTGGTGCAAGAAAGGTGCATGGTTTGCGCAAGATGTACCATAGGCTTACAAATTGTTTTGGACGCAACCGATGGAACTCCTAGGTGACGTGGGTCATATGGAATATCGCATCTTTCTATTTGGAGACAGTGTTGGTGTCAGTTAGTTAACGTGGGTCATGTGGAATCTCACTTCATTCCGTTGGGAGACAGTGTTAGTGTCGGGGCAAGATGGGTGCATGGTTTGTGCTAGATGTACCATAGGCTTACAAATCATTTTAGACGCAACCGATGGAACTCCTAGGTGATGTGGGTCATGTGGAATATCGCTTCTTTCTGTTTGGAGACAGTGTTGGTGTCGGTTAGGTGACGTGGGTCTTGTGGAATCTCACTTCATTTTGTTTGGAGACAGTGTCAATGTCGGTGCAAGATGGGTGCATGGTTTGTGCTAGATGTACCATAGGCTTTCAAAATCATTTTGGACACACCAGATGGAACTCCTAGGTGACGTGGGTCATGTGGAATCTCACTTCTTTCCGTTTGGAGACAGTGTTGGTGTCGGTGCAAGATAGGTGCATGGTTTGCGCTACGTGTACCTTAGGCTTATAAATCGTTTTGGACGCACTCGATGGTACCACTAGGTGACGAGGCACAAGTGGAAGCTCGTTTCGGTCTTTTGGATATAGTGCTAATCTTGACGCAAGATAGGTGCACGGTTTGCGTCGAACGTACCATAGGATCGGACATCATTTTGGACGCACTCGATGGAACTCCTAGGAGACATGGGACATGTGGAATCTCACTTCTCTCCATTAGGAGATAGTGTTAGTGTCGGTGCAAGATAGGTGCATGGTTTGCGCTAGATGTAACATCGGCTTATAAATCGTTTTGGCCGCACTCGATGGTACCGCTAGGTGACGAGGCTCAAGTGGAAGCTCGTTTTGGCCTTTCGGTATAGTGCAAATCTTGACGCAAAATAGGAGCACGGTTTGCGTGGAACGTACCATTGGCTCAGAAATCATTTTGGACGCACCCGATGGAACTCCTAGGTGATGTGGGTCATGTGGAATCTCACTTCTTTCTGTTTGGAGATAGTGTTAATGTCGGTGCAAGATAGGTGCATGGTTTGCGCTAGACGTACCATAGGCTCAACTGGAAGCTCGTTTTGGCCTTTCGGACATGGTGCTAATCTTGACGCAAGATAGGTGCACGGTTTGCATCAAACGTACCATTGTATCTAAAATCATTTTGGATGTACCCGATGGAACTGCTAGGTGACGTGGGTCATGTGGAATCTCACTTCATTCTATTTGGAGATAGTGTTAATGTCGGTGCAAGATAGGTGCATGGTTTGCGCTAGATGTACCATAGGCAGATAAATCGTTTTGGACGCAACCGATGGAACTCCTAGGTGACGTGGGTCATATGGAATATCACTTCTTTTCTGTTTGGAGATAGTGTTGGTGTCGGTTAGGTGACGTGGGTCATGTGGAATCTCACTTCATTCTGTTTGAAGATAGTGTTAGTGTCGGTGTAAGATGGGCGCATGGTTTGCGCTAGATGTACCATAGGCTTACAAATCATTTTGGACGCAACCGATGGAACTCCTAGGTGATATGGGTCATGTGGAATATCGCTTCTTTTCGTTTGGAGACAGTGTTGGTGTTGGTTAGGTGATGTGGGTCTTGTGGAATCTCACTTCATTCCGTTTGGACACAGTGTTAGTGTCGATGCAAGATGGGTGCATGGTTTGCACTAGATGTACCATAGGCTTACAAATCGTTTTGGACGCAACCGATGGAACTCCTAGGTGACGTGGGTCAAGTGGAATATCGCTTCTTTTTGTTTGGAGATAGTGTTGGTGTTGGTTAGGTGACGTGGGTCTTGTGGAATGTATCTTCATTCTATTTGGAGATAGTGTCAATGTCGGTGCAAGATGGGTGCATGGTTTTTGCTAGATGTACCATAGGCTTACAAAATCATTTTGGACGCACCAGATGGAACTCCTAGGTAACGTGGGTCTTGTGGAATCTCACTTCTTTCCGTTTGGAGACAGTGTTGGTGTCGGTGCAAGATAAGTGCATGGTTTGCGCTACATGTACCTTAGGCTTATAAATCATTTTGGACGCACTTGATGGTACCACTAGGTGACGAGGCACAAGTGGAAGCTTGTTTCGGCCTTTTGGATATAGTGCTAATCTTGACGCAAGATAGGTGCATGGTTTGCGTCGAACGTACCATAGGATCGGACATCATTTTGGACGCACCCTATGGAACTCCTAGGAGACGTGGGACATGTGGAATCTCACTTCTTTCCGTTAGGAGACAGTGTTAGTATCGGTGCAAGATAGGTGCATGGTTTGCGCTAGATGTAACATCGGCTTACAAATCATTTTGGCCGCACTCGATGGTACCACTAGGTGACGAGGCTCAAGTGGAAGCTCATTTTAGCCTTTTGTATGTAGTGCAAATCTTGGCGCAAGATAGGAGCACGGTTTGCGTGGAACGTACCATTGGCTCAGAAATCGTTTTGGACGCACCCGATGGAACTCCTAGGTGATGTGGGTCATGTGGAATCTCACTTCTTTCCGTTTGGAGAGAGTGTTAATGTTGGTGCAAGATAGGTGCATGGTTTCCGCTAGACGTACCATAGGCTCAACTAGAAGCTTGTTTTGGCCTTTCGGACATGGTGCTAATCTTGACGCAAGATAGGTGCACGGTTTGCGTCAAATGTACCATTGGATTGGAAATCATTTTGGACGCACCCGATGGAACTCCTAGGTGATGTGGGTCATGTGGAATCTCACTTCATTCTGTTTGGAGACAGTGTTTGTGTTGGTGCAAGAAAGGTGCATGGTTTGCGCAAGATGTACCATAGGCTTACAAATTGTTTTGGACGCAACCGATGGAACTCCTAGGTGACGTGGGTCATATGGAATATCGCATCTTTCTATTTGGAGACAGTGTTGGTGTCAGTTAGTTAACGTGGGTCATGTGGAATCTCACTTCATTCCGTTGGGAGACAGTGTTAGTGTCGGGGCAAGATGGGTGCATGGTTTGTGCTAGATGTACCATAGGCTTACAAATCATTTTGGACGCAACCGATGGAACTCCTAGGTGATGTGGGTCATGTGGAATATCGCTTCTTTCTGTTTGGAGACAGTGTTGGTGTCGGTTAGGTGACGTGGGTCTTGTGGAATCTCACTTCATTTTGTTTGGAGACAGTGTCAATGTCGGTGCAAGATGGGTGCATGGTTTGTGCTAGATGTACCATAGGCTTTCAAAATCATTTTGGACACACCAGATGGAACTCCTAGGTGACGTGGGTCATGTGGAATCTCACTTCTTTCCGTTTGGAGACAGTGTTGGTGTCGGTGCAAGATAGGTGCATGGTTTGCGCTACGTGTACCTTAGGCTTATAAATCGTTTTGGACGCACTCGATGGTACCACTAGGTGACGAGGCACAAGTGGAAGCTCGTTTCGGTCTTTTGGATATAGTGCTAATCTTGACGCAAGATAGGTGCACGGTTTGCGTCGAACGTACCATAGGATCGGACATCATTTTGGACGCTCCCGATGGAACTCCTAGGAGACATGGGACATGTGGAATCTCACTTCTCTCCATTAGGAGATAGTGTTAGTGTCGGTGCAAGATAGGTGCATGGTTTGCGCTAGATGTAACATCGGCTTATAAATCGTTTTGGCCGCACTCGATGGTACCGCTAGGTGACGAGGCTCAAGTGGAAGCTCGTTTTGGCCTTTCGGTATAGTGCAAATCTTGACGCAAAATAGGAGCATGGTTTGCGTGGAACGTACCATTGGCTCAGAAATCATTTTGGACGCACCCGATGGAACTCCTAGGTGATGTGGGTCATGTGGAATCTCACTTCATTCTGTTTGGAGACAGTGTTTGTGTTGGTGCAAGAAAGGTGCATGGTTTGCGCAAGATGTACCATAGGCTTACAAATCGTTTTGGACGCAACCGATGGAACTCCTAGGTGACGTGGGTCATATGGAATATCGCATCTTTCTATTTGGAGACAGTGTTGGTGTCAGTTAGTTAACGTGGGTCATGTGGAATCTCACTTCATTCCGTTGGGAGACAGTGTTAGTGTCGGGGCAAGATGGGTGCATGGTTTGTGCTAGATGTACCATAGGCTTACAAATCATTTTGGACGCAACCGATGGAACTCCTAGGTGATGTGGGTCATGTGGAATATCGCTTCTTTCTGTTTGGAGACAGTGTTGGTGTCGGTTAGGTGACGTGGGTCTTGTGGAATCTCACTTCATTTTGTTTGGAGACAGTGTCAATGTCGGTGCAAGATGGGTGCATGGTTTGTGCTAGATGTACCATAGGCTTTCAAAATCATTTTGGACACACCAGATGGAACTCCTAGGTGACGTGGGTCATGTGGAATCTCACTTCTTTCCGTTTGGAGACAGTGTTGGTGTCGGTGCAAGATAGGTGCATGGTTTGCGCTACGTGTACCTTAGGCTTATAAATCGTTTTGGACGCACTCGATGGTACCACTAGGTGACGAGGCACAAGTGGAAGCTCGTTTCGGTCTTTTGGATATAGTGCTAATCTTGACGCAAGATAGGTGCACGGTTTGCGTCGAACGTACCATAGGATCGGACATCATTTTGGACGCACCCGATGGAACTCCTAGGAGACATGGGACATGTGGAATCTCACTTCTCTCCATTAGGAGATAGTGTTAGTGTCGGTGCAAGATAGGTGCATGGTTTGCGCTAGATGTAACATCGGCTTATAAATCGTTTTGGCCGCACTCGATGGTACCGCTAGGTGACGAGGCTCAAGTGGAAGCTCGTTTTGGCCTTTCGGTATAGTGCAAATCTTGACGCAAAATAGGAGCACGGTTTGCGTGGAACGTACCATTGGCTCAGAAATCATTTTGGACGCACCCGATGGAACTCCTAGGTGATGTGGGTCATGTGGAATCTCACTTCTTTCTGTTTGGAGATAGTGTTAATGTCGGTGCAAGATAGGTGCATGGTTTGCGCTAGACGTACCATAGGCTCAACTGGAAGCTCGTTTTGGCCTTTCGGACATGGTGCTAATCTTGACGCAAGATAGGTGCACGGTTTGCATCAAACGTACCATTGGATCGGAAATCATTTTGGATGTACCCGATGGAACTGCTAGGTGACGTGGGTCATGTGGAATCTCACTTCATTCCGTTTGGAGACAGGGTTAGTGTTGGTGCAAGAAAGGTGCATGGTTTGCGCTAGATGTACCATAGGCTTACAAATCATTTTGGACACAACCGATGGAACTCCTAGGTGACATGGGTCGTATGGAATATCGCTTCTTTCCGTTTGGAGACAGTGTTGGTTTCAGTTAGGTGACGTGGGTCATGTGGAATCTCACTTCATTCCATTTGGAGACAGTGCTAGTGTCGGTGCAAGATGGGTGCATGGTTTGCGCTAGATGTACCATAGGCTTACAAATCGTTTTGGACGCAACCGATGGAACTCCTAGGTGACGTGGGTCATGTGGAATATCGCTTCTTTCCGTTTGGAGATAGTG
Source organism: Miscanthus floridulus (assembly GCF_019320115.1). Lineage (NCBI taxonomy): Eukaryota > Viridiplantae > Streptophyta > Magnoliopsida > Poales > Poaceae > Miscanthus > Miscanthus floridulus. Next base: position 74,559,254 of record NC_089582.1, read on the forward strand.
TTGGTGTTGGTTACGTGACGTGGGTCTTGTGGAATCTCACTTCATTCCGTTTGGAGACAGTGTTAGTGTCGGTCCAAGATGGGTGCATGGTTTGCGCTAGATGTACCATAGGCTTACAAATCATTTTGGACGCAACCGATGGAACTCCTAGTTGACGTGGGTCATGTGGAATATCACTTCTTTCTGTTTGGAGACAGTGTTGGTGTCGGTTAGGTGACGTGGGTCTTGTGGAATCTCACTTCATTCTGTTTGGAGACAGTGTCAATTTCGGTGCAAGATGGCATGGTTTGCGCTAGATGTACCATAGGCTTACAAATCGTTTTGGACACACCAGATGGAACTCCTAGGTGACATGGGTCATGTGGAATCTCACTTCTTTCTGTTTGGAGACAGTGTTGGTGTCGGTGCATGATAGGTGCATGGTTTGAGCTACATGTACCTTAGGCTTATAAATCGTTTTGGACGAACTCGATGGTACCACTAGGTGACGAGGCACAAGTGGAAGCTTGTTTCGACCTTTTGGATATAGTGCTAATCTTGACGCAAGATAGGTGCACGGTTTGCGTCGAACGTACCATAGGATCAGACATCATTTTGGACGCACCCGATGGAACTCCTAGGAGACGTGGGACATGTGGAATCTCACTTCTTTCCATTAGGAGACAGTGTTAGTGTCGGTGCAAGATAGGTGCATGGTTTATGCTAGATGTAACATCGGATTACAAATCGTTTTGGCCGCACTCGATGGTACCACTAGGTGACGATGCTCAAGTGGAAGCTCGTTTCAGCCTTTCGGATATAGTGCAAATCTTGACGCAAGATAGGAGCACGGTTTGCGTGGAACGTACCATTGGCTCATAAATCGTTTTGGACGCACCCGATGGAACTCCTAGGTGATGTAGGTCATGTGGAATCTCACTTCTTTCTGTTTTGAGATAGTGTTAATGTCAGTGCAAGATAGGTGCATGGTTTGTGCTAGACGTACCATAGGCTCAACTGGAAGCTCGTTTTGGCCTTTCGGACATGGTGCTAATCTTGACGCAAGATAGGTGCACGGTTTGCATCAAACGTACCATTGGATCGGAAATCATTTTGGATGTACCCGATGGAACTGCTAGGTGACGTGGGTCATGTGGAATCTCACTTCATTCTATTTGGAGATAGTGTTAATGTCGGTGCAAGATAGGTGCATGGTTTGCGCTAGATGTACCATAGGCAGATAAATCGTTTTGGACGCAACCGATGGAACTCCTAGGTGACGTGGGTCATATGGAATATCACTTCTTTTCTGTTTGGAGATAGTGTTGGTGTCGGTTAGGTGACGTGGCTCATGTGGAATCTCACTTCATTCTGTTTGAAGATAGTGTTAGTGTCGGTGTAAGATGGGCGCATGGTTTGCGCTAGATGTACCATAGGCTTACAAATCATTTTGGACGCAACCGATGGAACTCCTAGGTGATATGGGTCATGTGGAATATCGCTTCTTTTCGTTTGGAGACAGTGTTGGTGTTGGTTAGGTGATGTGGGTCTTGTGGAATCTCACTTCATTCCGTTTGGACACAGTGTTAGTGTCGATGCAAGATGGGTGCATGGTTTGCACTAGATGTACCATAGGCTTACAAATCGTTTTGGACGCAACCGATGGAACTCCTAGGTGACGTGGGTCAAGTGGAATATCGCTTCTTTTTGTTTGGAGATAGTGTTGGTGTTGGTTAGGTGACGTGGGTCTTGTGGAATGTATCTTCATTCTATTTGGAGATAGTGTCAATGTCGGTGCAAGATGGGTGCATGGTTTTTGCTAGATGTACCATAGGCTTACAAAATCATTTTGGACGCACCAGATGGAACTCCTAGGTAACGTGGGTCTTGTGGAATCTCACTTCTTTCCGTTTGGAGACAGTGTTGGTGTCGGTGCAAGATAAGTGCATGGTTTGCGCTACATGTACCTTAGGCTTATAAATCATTTTGGACGCACTTGATGGTACCACTAGGTGACGAGGCACAAGTGGAAGCTTGTTTCGGCCTTTTGGATATAGTGCTAATCTTGACGCAAGATAGGTGCATGGTTTGCGTCGAACGTACCATAGGATCGGACATCATTTTGGACGCACCCTATGGAACTCCTAGGAGACGTGGGACATGTGGAATCTCACTTCTTTCCGTTAGGAGACAGTGTTAGTATCGGTGCAAGATAGGTGCATGGTTTGCGCTAGATGTAACATCGGCTTACAAATCATTTTGGCCGCACTCGATGGTACCACTAGGTGACGAGGCTCAAGTGGAAGCTCATTTTAGCCTTTTGTATGTAGTGCAAATCTTGGCGCAAGATAGGAGCACGGTTTGCGTGGAACGTACCATTGGCTCAGAAATTGTTTTGGAAGCACCCGATGGAACTCCTAGGTGATGTGGGTCATGTGGAATCTCACTTCTTTCCGTTTGGAGAGAGTGTTAATGTTGGTGCAAGATAGGTGCATGGTTTCCGCTAGACGTACCATAGGCTCAACTGGAAGCTTGTTTTGGCCTTTCGGACATGGTGCTAATCTTGACGCAAGATAGGTGCACGGTTTGCGTCAAATGTACCATTGGATTGGAAATCATTTTGGACGCACCCGATGGAACTCCTAGGTGATGTGGGTCATGTGGAATCTCACTTCATTCTGTTTGGAGACAGTGTTTGTGTTGGTGCAAGAAAGGTGCATGGTTTGCGCAAGATGTACCATAGGCTTACAAATCGTTTTGGACGCAACCGATGGAACTCCTAGGTGACGTGGGTCACATGGAATATCGCATCTTTCTATTTGGAGACAGTGTTGGTGTCAGTTAGTTAACGTGGGTCATGTGGAATCTCACTTCATTCCGTTGGGAGACAGTGTTAGTGTCGGGGCAAGATGGGTGCATGGTTTGTGCTAGATGTACCATAGGCTTACAAATCATTTTGGACGCAACCGATGGAACTCCTAGGTGATGTGGGTCATGTGGAATATCGCTTCTTTCTGTTTGGAGACAGTGTTGGTGTCGGTTAGGTGACGTGGGTCTTGTGGAATCTCACTTCATTTTGTTTGGAGACAGTGTCAATGTCGGTGCAAGATGGGTGCATGGTTTGTGCTAGATGTACCATAGGCTTTCAAAATCATTTTGGACACACCAGATGGAACTCCTAGGTGACGTGGGTCATGTGGAATCTCACTTCTTTCCGTTTGGAGACAGTGTTGGTGTCGGTGCAAGATAGGTGCATGGTTTGCGCTACGTGTACCTTAGGCTTATAAATCGTTTTGGACGCACTCGATGGTACCACTAGGTGACGAGGCACAAGTGGAAGCTCGTTTCGGTCTTTTGGATATAGTGCTAATCTTGACGCAAGATAGGTGCACGGTTTGCGTCGAACGTACCATAGGATCGGACATCATTTTGGACGCACCCGATGGAACTCCTAGGAGACATGGGACATGTGGAATCTCACTTCTCTCCATTAGGAGATAGTGTTAGTGTCGGTGCAAGATAGGTGCATGGTTTGCGCTAGATGTAACATCGGCTTATAAATCGTTTTGGCCGCACTCGATGGTACCGCTAGGTGACGAGGCTCAAGTGGAAGCTCATTTTGGCCTTTCGGTATAGTGCAAATCTTGACGCAAAATAGGAGCACGGTTTGCGTGGAACGTACCATTGGCTCAGAAATCATTTTGGATGCACCCGATGGAACACCTAGGTGATGTGGGTCCTGTGGAATCTCACATCTTTCTGTTTGGAGATAGTGTTAATGTCGGTGCAAGATAGGTGCATGGTTTGCGCTAGATGTACCATAGGCTCAACTGGAAGCTTGTTTCGGCCTTTCGGACATGGTGCTAATCTTGACACAAGATAGGTGCACGGTTTGCATCAAACGTACCATTGGATTGGAAATCATTTTGGACACACCCGATGGAACTACTAGGTGACGTGGGTCATGTGGAATCTCACTTCATTCCGTTTGGAGACAGGGTTAGTGTTGGTGCAAGAAAGGTGCATGGTTTGCGCTAGATGTACCATAGGCTTACAAATCATTTTGGACACAACCGATGGAACTCCTAGGTGACATGGGTCGTATGGAATATCGCTTCTTTTCGTTTGGAGACAGTGTTGGTGTTGGTTAGGTGATGTGGGTCTTGTGGAATCTCACTTCATTCCGTTTGGACACAGTGTTAGTGTCGATGCAAGATGGGTGCATGGTTTGCACTAGATGTACCATAGGCTTACAAATCGTTTTGGACGCAACCGATGGAACTCCTAGGTGACGTGGGTCAAGTGGAATATCGCTTCTTTTTGTTTGGAGATAGTGTTGGTGTTGGTTAGGTGACGTGGGTCTTGTGGAATGTATCTTCATTCTATTTGGAGATAGTGTCAATGTCGGTGCAAGATGGGTGCATGGTTTTTGCTAGATGTACCATAGGCTTACAAAATCATTTTGGACGCACCAGATGGAACTCCTAGGTAACGTGGGTCTTGTGGAATCTCACTTCTTTCCGTTTGGAGACAGTGTTGGTGTCGGTGCAAGATAAGTGCATGGTTTGCGCTACATGTACCTTAGGCTTATAAATCATTTTGGACGCACTTGATGGTACCACTAGGTGACGAGGCACAAGTGGAAGCTTGTTTCGGCCTTTTGGATATAGTGCTAATCTTGACGCAAGATAGGTGCATGGTTTGCGTCGAACGTACCATAGGATCGGACATCATTTTGGACGCACCCTATGGAACTCCTAGGAGACGTGGGACATGTGGAATCTCACTTCTTTCCGTTAGGAGACAGTGTTAGTATCGATGCAAGATAGGTGCATGGTTTATGCTAGATGTAACATCGGATTACAAATCATTTTGGCCGCACTCGATGGTACCACTAGGTGACGATGCTCAAGTGGAAGCTCGTTTCGGCCTTTCGGATATAGTGCAAATCTTGACGCAAGATAGGAGCACGGTTTGCGTGGAACGTACCATTGGCTCATAAATCATTTTGGACGCACCCGATGGAACTCCTAGGTGATGTAGGTCATGTGGAATCTCACTTCTTTCTGTTTCGAGATAGTGTTAATGTCGGTGCAAGATAGGTGCATGGTTTGCGCTAGACGTACCATAGGCTCAACTGGAAGCTCGTTTTGGCCTTTCGGACATGGTGCTAATCTTGACGCAAGATAGGTGCACGGTTTGCATCAAACGTACCATTGGATCGGAAATCATTTTGGATGTACCCGATGGAACTGCTAGGTGACGTGGGTCATGTGGAATCTCACTTCATTCTATTTGGAGACAGTGTTAGTGTTGGTGTAAAAAAGGTGCATGGTTTGCGCTAGATGTACCATAGGCAGATAAATCGTTTTGGACGCAACCGATGGAACTCCTAGGTGACGTGGGTCATATGGAATATCACTTCTTTTCCGTTTGGAGATAGTGTTGGTGTCGGTTAGGTGACGTGGGTCATGTGGAATCTCACTTCATTCCGTTTGAAGACAGTGTTAGTGTCGGTGTAAGATGGGTGCATGGTTTGCGCTAGATGTACCATAGGCTTACAAATCATTTTGGACGCAACCGATGGAACTCCTAGGTGATATGGGTCATGTGGAATATCGCTTCTTTTCGTTTGGAGACAGTGTTGGTGTTGGTTAGGTGATGTGGGTCTTGTGGAATCTCACTTCATTCCGTTTGGACACAGTGTTAGTGTCGATGCAAGATGGGTGCATGGTTTGCACTAGATGTACCATAGGCTTACAAATCGTTTTGGACGCAACCGATGGAACTCCTAGGTGACGTGGGTCATGTGGAATATCGCTTCTTTTTGTTTGGAGACAGTGTTGGTGTTGGTTAGGTGACGTGGGTCTTGTGGAATGTATCTTCATTCTGTTTGGAGACAGTGTCAATGTCGGTGCAAGATGGGTGCATGGTTTTTGCTAGATGTACCATAGCTATTTGGAGACAGTGTTGGTGTCAGTTAGTTAACGTGGGTCATGTGGAATCTCACTTCATTCCGTTGGGAGACAGTGTTAGTGTCGGGGCAAGATGGGTGCATGGTTTGTGCTAGATGTACCATAGGCTTACAAATCATTTTGGACGCAACCGATGAACTCCTAGGTGATGTGGGTCATGTGAATATCGCTTCTTTCTGTTTGGAGACAGTGTTGGTGTCGGTTAGGTGACGTGGGTCTTGTGGAATCTCACTTCATTTTGTTTGGAGACAGTGTCAATGTCGGTGCAAGATGGGTGCATGGTTTTGTGCTAGATGTACCATAGGCTTTCAAAATCATTTTGGACACACCAGATGGAACTCCTAGGTGACGTGGGTCATGTGGAATCTCACTTCTTTCCGTTTGGAGACAGTGTTGGTGTCGTGCAAGATAGGTGCATGGTTTGCGCTACGTGTACCTTAGGCTTATAAATCGTTTTGGACGCACTCGATGGTACCACTAGGTGACGAGGCACAAGTGGAAGCTCGTTTCGGTCTTTTGGATATAGTGCTAATCTTGACGCAAGATAGGTGCACGGTTTGCGTCGAACGTACCATAGGATCGGACATCATTTTGGACGCACCCGATGGAACTCCTAGGAGACATGGGACATGTGGAATCTCACTTCTCTCCATTAGGAGATAGTGTTAGTGTCGGTGCAAGATAGGTGCATGGTTTGCGCTAGATGTAACATCGGCTTATAAATCGTTTTGGCCGCACTCGATGGTACCGCTAGGTGACGAGGCTCAAGTGGAAGCTCGTTTTGGCCTTTCGGTATAGTGCAAATCTTGACGCAAAATAGGAGCACGGTTTGCGTGGAACGTACCATTGGCTCAGAAATCATTTTGGACGCACCCGATGGAACTCCTAGGTGATGTGGGTCATGTGGAATCTCACTTCTTTCTGTTTGGAGATAGTGTTAATGTCGGTGCAAGATAGGTGCATGGTTTGCGCTAGACGTACCATAGGCTCAACTGGAAGCTCGTTTTGGCCTTTCGGACATGGTGCTAATCTTGACGCAAGATAGGTGCACGGTTTGCATCAAACGTACCATTGTATCTAAAATCATTTTGGATGTACCCGATGGAACTGCTAGGTGACGTGGGTCATGTGGAATCTCACTTCATTCTATTTGGAGATAGTGTTAATGTCGGTGCAAGATAGGTGCATGGTTTGCGCTAGATGTACCATAGGCAGATAAATCGTTTTGGACGCAACCGATGGAACTCCTAGGTGACGTGGGTCATATGGAATATCACTTCTTTTCTGTTTGGAGATAGTGTTGGTGTCGGTTAGGTGACGTGGGTCATGTGGAATCTCACTTCATTCTGTTTGAAGATAGTGTTAGTGTCGGTGTAAGATGGGCGCATGGTTTGCGCTAGATGTACCATAGGCTTACAAATCATTTTGGACGCAACCGATGGAACTCCTAGGTGATATGGGTCATGTGGAATATCGCTTCTTTTCGTTTGGAGACAGTGTTGGTGTTGGTTAGGTGATGTGGGTCTTGTGGAATCTCACTTCATTCCGTTTGGACACAGTGTTAGTGTCGATGCAAGATGGGTGCATGGTTTGCACTAGATGTACCATAGGCTTACAAATCGTTTTGGACGCAACCGATGGAACTCCTAGGTGACGTGGGTCAAGTGGAATATCGCTTCTTTTTGTTTGGAGATAGTGTTGGTGTTGGTTAGGTGACGTGGGTCTTGTGGAATGTATCTTCATTCTATTTGGAGATAGTGTCAATGTCGGTGCAAGATGGGTGCATGGTTTTTGCTAGATGTACCATACGCTTACAAAATCATTTTGGACGCACCAGATGGAACTCCTAGGTAACGTGGGTCTTGTGGAATCTCACTTCTTTCCGTTTGGAGACAGTGTTGGTGTCGGTGCAAGATAAGTGCATGGTTTGCGCTACATGTACCTTAGGCTTATAAATCATTTTGGACGCACTTGATGGTACCACTAGGTGACGAGGCACAAGTGGAAGCTTGTTTCGGCCTTTTGGATATAGTGCTAATCTTGACGCAAGATAGGTGCATGGTTTGCGTCGAACGTACCATAGGATCGGACATCATTTTGGACGCACCCTATGGAACTCCTAGGAGACGTGGGACATGTGGAATCTCACTTCTTTCCGTTAGGAGACAGTGTTAGTATCGGTGCAAGATAGGTGCATGGTTTGCGCTAGATGTAACATCGGCTTACAAATCATTTTGGCCGCACTCGATGGTACCACTAGGTGACGAGGCTCAAGTGGAAGCTCATTTTAGCCTTTTGTATGTAGTGCAAATCTTGGCGCAAGATAGGAGCACGGTTTGCGTGGAACGTACCATTGGCTCAGAAATCGTTTTGGACGCACCCGATGGAACTCCTAGGTGATGTGGGTCATGTGGAATCTCACTTCTTTCCGTTTGGAGAGAGTGTTAATGTTGGTGCAAGATAGGTGCATGGTTTCCGCTAGACGTACCATAGGCTCAACTAGAAGCTTGTTTTGGCCTTTCGGACATGGTGCTAATCTTGACGCAAGATAGGTGCACGGTTTGCGTCAAATGTACCATTGGATTGGAAATCATTTTGGACGCACCCGATGGAACTCCTAGGTGATGTGGGTCATGTGGAATCTCACTTCATTCTGTTTGGAGACAGTGTTTGTGTTGGTGCAAGAAAGGTGCATGGTTTGCGCAAGATGTACCATAGGCTTACAAATTGTTTTGGACGCAACCGATGGAACTCCTAGGTGACGTGGGTCATATGGAATATCGCATCTTTCTATTTGGAGACAGTGTTGGTGTCAGTTAGTTAACGTGGGTCATGTGGAATCTCACTTCATTCCGTTGGGAGACAGTGTTAGTGTCGGGGCAAGATGGGTGCATGGTTTGTGCTAGATGTACCATAGGCTTACAAATCATTTTAGACGCAACCGATGGAACTCCTAGGTGATGTGGGTCATGTGGAATATCGCTTCTTTCTGTTTGGAGACAGTGTTGGTGTCGGTTAGGTGACGTGGGTCTTGTGGAATCTCACTTCATTTTGTTTGGAGACAGTGTCAATGTCGGTGCAAGATGGGTGCATGGTTTGTGCTAGATGTACCATAGGCTTTACAAAATCATTTTGGACACACCAGATGGAACTCCTAGGTGACGTGGGTCATGTGGAATCTCACTTCTTTCCGTTTGGAGACAGTGTTGGTGTCGGTGCAAGATAGGTGCATGGTTTGCGCTACGTGTACCTTAGGCTTATAAATCGTTTTGGACGCACTCGATGGTACCACTAGGTGACGAGGCACAAGTGGAAGCTCGTTTCGGTCTTTTGGATATAGTGCTAATCTTGACGCAAGATAGGTGCACGGTTTGCGTCGAACGTACCATAGGATCGGACATCATTTTGGACGCACTCGATGGAACTCCTAGGAGACATGGGACATGTGGAATCTCACTTCTCTCCATTAGGAGATAGTGTTAGTGTCGGTGCAAGATAGGTGCATGGTTTGCGCTAGATGTAACATCGGCTTATAAATCGTTTTGGCCGCACTCGATGGTACCAGCTAGGTGACGAGGCTCAAGTGGAAGCTCGTTTTGGCCTTTCGGTATAGTGCAAATCTTGACGCAAATAGGAGCACGGTTTGCGTGGAACGTACCATTGGCTCAGAAATCATTTTGGACGCACCCGATGGAACTCCTAGGTGATGTGGGTCATGTGGAATCTCACTTCTTTCTGTTTGGAGATAGTGTTAATGTCGGTGCAAGATAGGTGCATGGTTTGCGCTAGACGTACCATAGGCTCAACTGGAAGCTCGTTTTGGCCTTTCGGACATGGTGCTAATCTTGACGCAAGATAGGTGCACGGTTTGCATCAAACGTACCATTGTATCTAAATCATTTTGGATGTACCCGATGGAACTGCTAGGTGACGTGGGTCATGTGGAATCTCACTTCATTCTATTTGGAGATAGTGTTAATGTCGGTGCAAGATAGGTGCATGGTTTGCGCTAGATGTACCATAGGCAGATAAATCGTTTTGGACGCAACCGATGGAACTCCTAGGTGACGTGGGTCATATGGAATATCACTTCTTTCTGTTTGGAGATAGTGTTGGTGTCGGTTAGGTGACGTGGGTCATGTGGAATCTCACTTCATTCTGTTTGAAGATAGTGTTAGTGTCGGTGTAAGATGGGCGCATGGTTTGCGCTAGATGTACCATAGGCTTACAAATCATTTTGGACGCAACCGATGGAACTCCTAGGTGATATGGGTCATGTGGAATATCGCTTCTTTTCGTTTGGAGACAGTGTTGGTGTTGGTTAGGTGATGTGGGTCTTGTGGAATCTCACTTCATTCCGTTTGGACACAGTGTTAGTGTCGATGCAAGATGGGTGCATGGTTTGCACTAGATGTACCATAGGCTTACAAATCGTTTTGGACGCAACCGATGGAACTCCTAGGTGACGTGGGTCAAGTGGAATATCGCTTCTTTTTGTTTGGAGATAGTGTTGGTGTTGGTTAGGTGACGTGGGTCTTGTGGAATGTATCTTCATTCTATTTGGAGATAGTGTCAATGTCGGTGCAAGATGGGTGCATGGTTTTTGCTAGATGTACCATAGGCTTACAAAATCATTTTGGACGCACCAGATGGAACTCCTAGGTAACGTGGGTCTTGTGGAATCTCACTTCTTTCCGTTTGGAGACAGTGTTGGTGTCGGTGCAAGATAAGGTGCATGGTTTGCGCTACATGTACCTTAGGCTTATAAATCATTTTGGACGCACTTGATGGTACCACTAGGTGACGAGGCACAAGTGGAAGCTTGTTTCGGCCTTTTGGATATAGTGCTAATCTTGACGCAAGATAGGTGCATGGTTTGCGTCGAACGTACCATAGGATCGGACATCATTTTGGACGCACCCTATGGAACTCCTAGGAGACGTGGGACATGTGGAATCTCACTTCTTTCCGTTAGGAGACAGTGTTAGTATCGGTGCAAGATAGGTGCATGGTTTGCGCTAGATGTAACATCGGCTTACAAATCATTTTGGCCGCACTCGATGGTACCACTAGGTGACGAGGCTCAAGTGGAAGCTCAGTTTAGCCTTTTGTATGTAGTGCAAATCTTGGCGCAAGATAGGAGCACGGTTTGCGTGGAACGTACCATTGGCTCAGAAATCGTTTTGGACGCACCCGATGGAACTCCTAGGTGATGTGGGTCATGTGGAATCTCACTTCTTTCCGTTTGGAGAGAGTGTTAATGTTGGTGCAAGATAGGTGCATGGTTTCCGCTAGACGTACCATAGGCTCAACTAGAAGCTTGTTTTGGCCTTTCGGACATGGTGCTAATCTTGACGCAAGATAGGTGCACGGTTTGCAGTCAAATGTACCATTGGATTGGAAATCATTTTGGACGCACCCGATGGAACTCCTAGGTGATGTGGGTCATGTGGAATCTCACTTCATTCTGTTTGGAGACAGTGTTTGTGTTGGTGCAAGAAAGGTGCATGGTTTGCGCAAGATGTACCATAGGCTTACAAATTGTTTTGGACGCAACCGATGGAACTCCTAGGTGACGTGGGTCATATGGAATATCGCATCTTTCTATTTGGAGACAGTGTTGGTGTCAGTTAGTTAACGTGGGTCATGTGGAATCTCACTTCATTCCGTTGGGAGACAGTGTTAGTGTCGGGGCAAGATGGGTGCATGGTTTGTGCTAGATGTACCATAGGCTTACAAATCATTTTGGACGCAACCGATGGAACTCCTAGGTGATGTGGGTCATGTGGAATATCGCTTCTTTCTGTTTGGAGACAGTGTTGGTGTCGGTTAGGTGACGTGGGTCTTGTGGAATCTCACTTCATTTTGTTTGGAGACAGTGTCAATGTCGGTGCAAGATGGGTGCATGGTTTGTGCTAGATGTACCATAGGCTTTCAAAATCATTTTGGACACACCAGATGGAACTCCTAGGTGACGTGGGTCATGTGGAATCTCACTTCTTTCCGTTTGGAGACAGTGTTGGTGTCGGTGCAAGATAGGTGCATGGTTTGCGCTACGTGTACCTTAGGCTTATAAATCGTTTTGGACGCACTCGATGGTACCACTAGGTGACGAGGCACAAGTGGAAGCTCGTTTCGGTCTTTTGGATATAGTGCTAATCTTGACGCAAGATAGGTGCACGGTTTGCGTCGAACGTACCATAGGATCGGACATCATTTTGGACGCTCCCGATGGAACTCCTAGGAGACATGGGACATGTGGAATCTCACTTCTCTCCATTAGGAGATAGTGTTAGTGTCGGTGCAAGATAGGTGCATGGTTTGCGCTAGATGTAACATCGGCTTATAAATCGTTTTGGCCGCACTCGATGGTACCGCTAGGTGACGAGGCTCAAGTGGAAGCTCGTTTTGGCCTTTCGGTATAGTGCAAATCTTGACGCAAAATAGGAGCATGGTTTGCGTGGAACGTACCATTGGCTCAGAAATCATTTTGGACGCACCCGATGGAACTCCTAGGTGATGTGGGTCATGTGGAATCTCACTTCATTCTGTTTGGAGACAGTGTTTGTGTTGGTGCAAGAAAGGTGCATGGTTTGCGCAAGATGTACCATAGGCTTACAAATCGTTTTGGACGCAACCGATGGAACTCCTAGGTGACGTGGGTCATATGGAATATCGCATCTTTCTATTTGGAGACAGTGTTGGTGTCAGTTAGTTAACGTGGGTCATGTGGAATCTCACTTCATTCCGTTGGGAGACAGTGTTAGTGTCGGGGCAAGATGGGTGCATGGTTTGTGCTAGATGTACCATAGGCTTACAAATCATTTTGGACGCAACCGATGGAACTCCTAGGTGATGTGGGTCATGTGGAATATCGCTTCTTTCTGTTTGGAGACAGTGTTGGTGTCGGTTAGGTGACGTGGGTCTTGTGGAATCTCACTTCATTTTGTTTGGAGACAGTGTCAATGTCGGTGCAAGATGGGTGCATGGTTTGTGCTAGATGTACCATAGGCTTTCAAAATCATTTTGGACACACCAGATGGAACTCCTAGGTGACGTGGGTCATGTGGAATCTCACTTCTTTCCGTTTGGAGACAGTGTTGGTGTCGGTGCAAGATAGGTGCATGGTTTGCGCTACGTGTACCTTAGGCTTATAAATCGTTTTGGACGCACTCGATGGTACCACTAGGTGACGAGGCACAAGTGGAAGCTCGTTTCGGTCTTTTGGATATAGTGCTAATCTTGACGCAAGATAGGTGCACGGTTTGCGTCGAACGTACCATAGGATCGGACATCATTTTGGACGCACCCGATGGAACTCCTAGGAGACATGGGACATGTGGAATCTCACTTCTCTCCATTAGGAGATAGTGTTAGTGTCGGTGCAAGATAGGTGCATGGTTTGCGCTAGATGTAACATCGGCTTATAAATCGTTTTGGCCGCACTCGATGGTACCGCTAGGTGACGAGGCTCAAGTGGAAGCTCGTTTTGGCCTTTCGGTATAGTGCAAATCTTGACGCAAAATAGGAGCACGGTTTGCGTGGAACGTACCATTGGCTCAGAAATCATTTTGGACGCACCCGATGGAACTCCTAGGTGATGTGGGTCATGTGGAATCTCACTTCTTTCTGTTTGGAGATAGTGTTAATGTCGGTGCAAGATAGGTGCATGGTTTGCGCTAGACGTACCATAGGCTCAACTGGAAGCTCGTTTTGGCCTTTCGGACATGGTGCTAATCTTGACGCAAGATAGGTGCACGGTTTGCATCAAACGTACCATTGGATCGGAAATCATTTTGGATGTACCCGATGGAACTGCTAGGTGACGTGGGTCATGTGGAATCTCACTTCATTCCGTTTGGAGACAGGGTTAGTGTTGGTGCAAGAAAGGTGCATGGTTTGCGCTAGATGTACCATAGGCTTACAAATCATTTTGGACACAACCGATGGAACTCCTAGGTGACATGGGTCGTATGGAATATCGCTTCTTTCCGTTTGGAGACAGTGTTGGTTTCAGTTAGGTGACGTGGGTCATGTGGAATCTCACTTCATTCCATTTGGAGACAGTGCTAGTGTCGGTGCAAGATGGGTGCATGGTTTGCGCTAGATGTACCATAGGCTTACAAATCGTTTTGGACGCAACCGATGGAACTCCTAGGTGACGTGGGTCATGTGGAATATCGCTTCTTTCCGTTTGGAGATAGTGTTGGTGTTGGTTACGTGACGTGGGTCTTGTGGAATCTCACTTCATTCCGTTTGGAGACAGTGTTAGTGTCGGTCCAAGATGGGTGCATGGTTTGCGCTAGATGTACCATAGGCTTACAAATCATTTTGGACGCAACCGATGGAACTCCTAGTTGACGTGGGTCATGTGGAATATCACTTCTTTCTGTTTGGAGACAGTGTTGGTGTCGGTTAGGTGACGTGGGTCTTGTGGAATCTCACTTCATTCTGTTTGGAGACAGTGTCAATTTCGGTGCAAGATGGCATGGTTTGCGCTAGATGTACCATAGGCTTACAAATCGTTTTGGACACACCAGATGGAACTCCTAGGTGACATGGGTCATGTGGAATCTCACTTCTTTCTGTTTGGAGACAGTGTTGGTGTCGGTGCATGATAGGTGCATGGTTTGAGCTACATGTACCTTAGGCTTATAAATCGTTTTGGACGAACTCGATGGTACCACTAGGTGACGAGGCACAAGTGGAAGCTTGTTTCGACCTTTTGGATATAGTGCTAATCTTGACGCAAGATAGGTGCACGGTTTGCGTCGAACGTACCATAGGATCAGACATCATTTTGGACGCACCCGATGGAACTCCTAGGAGACGTGGGACATGTGGAATCTCACTTCTTTCCATTAGGAGACAGTGTTAGTGTCGGTGCAAGATAGGTGCATGGTTTATGCTAGATGTAACATCGGATTACAAATCGTTTTGGCCGCACTCGATGGTACCACTAGGTGACGATGCTCAAGTGGAAGCTCGTTTCAGCCTTTCGGATATAGTGCAAATCTTGACGCAAGATAGGAGCACGGTTTGCGTGGAACGTACCATTGGCTCATAAATCGTTTTGGACGCACCCGATGGAACTCCTAGGTGATGTAGGTCATGTGGAATCTCACTTCTTTCTGTTTTGAGATAGTGTTAATGTCAGTGCAAGATAGGTGCATGGTTTGTGCTAGACGTACCATAGGCTCAACTGGAAGCTCGTTTTGGCCTTTCGGACATGGTGCTAATCTTGACGCAAGATAGGTGCACGGTTTGCATCAAACGTACCATTGGATCGGAAATCATTTTGGATGTACCCGATGGAACTGCTAGGTGACGTGGGTCATGTGGAATCTCACTTCATTCTATTTGGAGATAGTGTTAATGTCGGTGCAAGATAGGTGCATGGTTTGCGCTAGATGTACCATAGGCAGATAAATCGTTTTGGACGCAACCGATGGAACTCCTAGGTGACGTGGGTCATATGGAATATCACTTCTTTTCTGTTTGGAGATAGTGTTGGTGTCGGTTAGGTGACGTGGCTCATGTGGAATCTCACTTCATTCTGTTTGAAGATAGTGTTAGTGTCGGTGTAAGATGGGCGCATGGTTTGCGCTAGATGTACCATAGGCTTACAAATCATTTTGGACGCAACCGATGGAACTCCTAGGTGATATGGGTCATGTGGAATATCGCTTCTTTTCGTTTGGAGACAGTGTTGGTGTTGGTTAGGTGATGTGGGTCTTGTGGAATCTCACTTCATTCCGTTTGGACACAGTGTTAGTGTCGATGCAAGATGGGTGCATGGTTTGCACTAGATGTACCATAGGCTTACAAATCGTTTTGGACGCAACCGATGGAACTCCTAGGTGACGTGGGTCAAGTGGAATATCGCTTCTTTTTGTTTGGAGATAGTGTTGGTGTTGGTTAGGTGACGTGGGTCTTGTGGAATGTATCTTCATTCTATTTGGAGATAGTGTCAATGTCGGTGCAAGATGGGTGCATGGTTTTTGCTAGATGTACCATAGGCTTACAAAATCATTTTGGACGCACCAGATGGAACTCCTAGGTAACGTGGGTCTTGTGGAATCTCACTTCTTTCCGTTTGGAGACAGTGTTGGTGTCGGTGCAAGATAAGTGCATGGTTTGCGCTACATGTACCTTAGGCTTATAAATCATTTTGGACGCACTTGATGGTACCACTAGGTGACGAGGCACAAGTGGAAGCTTGTTTCGGCCTTTTGGATATAGTGCTAATCTTGACGCAAGATAGGTGCATGGTTTGCGTCGAACGTACCATAGGATCGGACATCATTTTGGACGCACCCTATGGAACTCCTAGGAGACGTGGGACATGTGGAATCTCACTTCTTTCCGTTAGGAGACAGTGTTAGTATCGGTGCAAGATAGGTGCATGGTTTGCGCTAGATGTAACATCGGCTTACAAATCATTTTGGCCGCACTCGATGGTACCACTAGGTGACGAGGCTCAAGTGGAAGCTCATTTTAGCCTTTTGTATGTAGTGCAAATCTTGGCGCAAGATAGGAGCACGGTTTGCGTGGAACGTACCATTGGCTCAGAAATTGTTTTGGAAGCACCCGATGGAACTCCTAGGTGATGTGGGTCATGTGGAATCTCACTTCTTTCCGTTTGGAGAGAGTGTTAATGTTGGTGCAAGATAGGTGCATGGTTTCCGCTAGACGTACCATAGGCTCAACTGGAAGCTTGTTTTGGCCTTTCGGACATGGTGCTAATCTTGACGCAAGATAGGTGCACGGTTTGCGTCAAATGTACCATTGGATTGGAAATCATTTTGGACGCACCCGATGGAACTCCTAGGTGATGTGGGTCATGTGGAATCTCACTTCATTCTGTTTGGAGACAGTGTTTGTGTTGGTGCAAGAAAGGTGCATGGTTTGCGCAAGATGTACCATAGGCTTACAAATCGTTTTGGACGCAACCGATGGAACTCCTAGGTGACGTGGGTCACATGGAATATCGCATCTTTCTATTTGGAGACAGTGTTGGTGTCAGTTAGTTAACGTGGGTCATGTGGAATCTCACTTCATTCCGTTGGGAGACAGTGTTAGTGTCGGGGCAAGATGGGTGCATGGTTTGTGCTAGATGTACCATAGGCTTACAAATCATTTTGGACGCAACCGATGGAACTCCTAGGTGATGTGGGTCATGTGGAATATCGCTTCTTTCTGTTTGGAGACAGTGTTGGTGTCGGTTAGGTGACGTGGGTCTTGTGGAATCTCACTTCATTTTGTTTGGAGACAGTGTCAATGTCGGTGCAAGATGGGTGCATGGTTTGTGCTAGATGTACCATAGGCTTTCAAAATCATTTTGGACACACCAGATGGAACTCCTAGGTGACGTGGGTCATGTGGAATCTCACTTCTTTCCGTTTGGAGACAGTGTTGGTGTCGGTGCAAGATAGGTGCATGGTTTGCGCTACGTGTACCTTAGGCTTATAAATCGTTTTGGACGCACTCGATGGTACCACTAGGTGACGAGGCACAAGTGGAAGCTCGTTTCGGTCTTTTGGATATAGTGCTAATCTTGACGCAAGATAGGTGCACGGTTTGCGTCGAACGTACCATAGGATCGGACATCATTTTGGACGCACCCGATGGAACTCCTAGGAGACATGGGACATGTGGAATCTCACTTCTCTCCATTAGGAGATAGTGTTAGTGTCGGTGCAAGATAGGTGCATGGTTTGCGCTAGATGTAACATCGGCTTATAAATCGTTTTGGCCGCACTCGATGGTACCAGCTAGGTGACGAGGCTCAAGTGGAAGCTCATTTTGGCCTTTCGGTATAGTGCAAATCTTGACGCAAAATAGGAGCACGGTTTGCGTGGAACGTACCATTGGCTCAGAAATCATTTTGGATGCACCCGATGGAACACCTAGGTGATGTGGGTCCTGTGGAATCTCACATCTTTCTGTTTGGAGATAGTGTTAATGTCGGTGCAAGATAGGTGCATGGTTTGCGCTAGATGTACCATAGGCTCAACTGGAAGCTTGTTTCGGCCTTTCGGACATGGTGCTAATCTTGACACAAGATAGGTGCACGGTTTGCATCAAACGTACCATTGGATTGGAAATCATTTTGGACACACCCGATGGAACTACTAGGTGACGTGGGTCATGTGGAATCTCACTTCATTCCGTTTGGAGACAGGGTTAGTGTTGGTGCAAGAAAGGTGCATGGTTTGCGCTAGATGTACCATAGGCTTACAAATCATTTTGGACACAACCGATGGAACTCCTAGGTGACATGGGTCGTATGGAATATCGCTTCTTTTCGTTTGGAGACAGTGTTGGTGTTGGTTAGGTGATGTGGGTCTTGTGGAATCTCACTTCATTCCGTTTGGACACAGTGTTAGTGTCGATGCAAGATGGGTGCATGGTTTGCACTAGATGTACCATAGGCTTACAAATCGTTTTGGACGCAACCGATGGAACTCCTAGGTGACGTGGGTCAAGTGGAATATCGCTTCTTTTTGTTTGGAGATAGTGTTGGTGTTGGTTAGGTGACGTGGGTCTTGTGGAATGTATCTTCATTCTATTTGGAGATAGTGTCAATGTCGGTGCAAGATGGGTGCATGGTTTTTGCTAGATGTACCATAGGCTTACAAAATCATTTTGGACGCACCAGATGGAACTCCTAGGTAACGTGGGTCTTGTGGAATCTCACTTCTTTCCGTTTGGAGACAGTGTTGGTGTCGGTGCAAGATAAGTGCATGGTTTGCGCTACATGTACCTTAGGCTTATAAATCATTTTGGACGCACTTGATGGTACCACTAGGTGACGAGGCACAAGTGGAAGCTTGTTTCGGCCTTTTGGATATAGTGCTAATCTTGACGCAAGATAGGTGCATGGTTTGCGTCGAACGTACCATAGGATCGGACATCATTTTGGACGCACCCTATGGAACTCCTAGGAGACGTGGGACATGTGGAATCTCACTTCTTTCCGTTAGGAGACAGTGTTAGTATCGATGCAAGATAGGTGCATGGTTTATGCTAGATGTAACATCGGATTACAAATCATTTTGGCCGCACTCGATGGTACCACTAGGTGACGATGCTCAAGTGGAAGCTCGTTTCGGCCTTTCGGATATAGTGCAAATCTTGACGCAAGATAGGAGCACGGTTTGCGTGGAACGTACCATTGGCTCATAAATCATTTTGGACGCACCCGATGGAACTCCTAGGTGATGTAGGTCATGTGGAATCTCACTTCTTTCTGTTTCGAGATAGTGTTAATGTCGGTGCAAGATAGGTGCATGGTTTGCGCTAGACGTACCATAGGCTCAACTGGAAGCTCGTTTTGGCCTTTCGGACATGGTGCTAATCTTGACGCAAGATAGGTGCACGGTTTGCATCAAACGTACCATTGGATCGGAAATCATTTTGGATGTACCCGATGGAACTGCTAGGTGACGTGGGTCATGTGGAATCTCACTTCATTCTATTTGGAGACAGTGTTAGTGTTGGTGTAAAAAAGGTGCATGGTTTGCGCTAGATGTACCATAGGCAGATAAATCGTTTTGGACGCAACCGATGGAACTCCTAGGTGACGTGGGTCATATGGAATATCACTTCTTTTCCGTTTGGAGATAGTGTTGGTGTCGGTTAGGTGACGTGGGTCATGTGGAATCTCACTTCATTCCGTTTGAAGACAGTGTTAGTGTCGGTGTAAGATGGGTGCATGGTTTGCGCTAGATGTACCATAGGCTTACAAATCATTTTGGACGCAACCGATGGAACTCCTAGGTGATATGGGTCATGTGGAATATCGCTTCTTTTCGTTTGGAGACAGTGTTGGTGTTGGTTAGGTGATGTGGGTCTTGTGGAATCTCACTTCATTCCGTTTGGACACAGTGTTAGTGTCGATGCAAGATGGGTGCATGGTTTGCACTAGATGTACCATAGGCTTACAAATCGTTTTGGACGCAACCGATGGAACTCCTAGGTGACGTGGGTCATGTGGAATATCGCTTCTTTTTGTTTGGAGACAGTGTTGGTGTTGGTTAGGTGACGTGGGTCTTGTGGAATGTATCTTCATTCTGTTTGGAGACAGTGTCAATGTCGGTGCAAGATGGGTGCATGGTTTTTGCTAGATGTACCATAGGCTTACAAAATAATTTTGGACGCACCAGATGGAACTCCTAGGTAACGTGGGTCTTGTGGAATCTCACTTCTTTCCGTTTGGAGACAGTGTTGGTGTCGGTGCAAGATAAGTGCATGGTTTGCGCTACATGTACCTTAGGCTTATAAATCATTTTGGACGCACTTGATGGTACCACTAGGTGACGAGGCACAAGTGGAAGCTTGTTTCGGCCGTTTGGATATAGTGCTAATCTTGACGCAAGATAGGTGCATGGTTTGCGTCAAACGTACCATAGGATCGGACATCATTTTGGACGCACCCTATGGAACTCCTAGGAGACGTGGGACATGTGGAATCTCACTTCTTTCTGTTAGGAGACAGTGTTAGTATCGGTGCAAGATAGGTGCATGGTTTGCGCTAGATGTAACATCGGCTTACAAATCATTTTGGCCGCACTCGATGGTACCACTAGGTGACGAGGCTCAAGTGGAAGCTCGTTTTAGCCTTTTGTATATAGTGCAAATCTTGGCACAAGATAGGAGCACGGTTTGCGTGGAACGTACCATTGGCTCAGAAATCGTTTTGGACGCACCCGATGGAACTCCTAGGTGATGTGGGTCATGTGGAATCTCACTTCTTTCCGTTTGGAGAGAGTGTTAATGTTGGTGCAAGATACGTGCATGGTTTCCGCTAGACGTACCATAGGCTCAACTGGAAGCTTGTTTTGGCCTTTCGGACTTGGTGCTAATCTTGACGCAAGATAGGTGCACGGTTTGCGTCAAATGTACCATTGGATTGGAAATCATTTTGGACGCACCCGATGGAACTCCTAGGTGATGTGGGTCATGTGGAATCTCACTTCATTCTGTTTGGAGACAGTGTTTGTGTTGGTGCAAGAAAGGTGCATGGTTTGCGCAAGATGTACCATAGGCTTACAAATCGTTTTGGACGCAACCGATGGAACTCCTAGGTGACATGGGTCATATGGAATATCGCATCTTTCTATTTGGAGACAGTGTTGGTGTCAGTTAGTTAACGTGGGTCATGTGGAATCTCACTTCATTCCATTGGGAGACAGTGTTAGTGTCGGGGCAAGATGGGTGCATGGTTTGTGCTAGATGTACCATAGGCTTACAAATCATTTTGGACGCAACCGATGGAACTCCTAGGTGATGTGGGTCATGTGGAATATCGCTTCTTTCTGTTTGGAGACAGTGTTGGTGTCGGTTAGGTGATGTGGGTCATGTGGAATCTCACTTCATTCCGTTGGAGACAGTGTTAGTGTCGGTGCAAGATGGGTGCATGGTTTGCGCTAGATGTACCATAGGCTTACAAATCGTTTTGGACGCAACTGATGGAACTCCTAGGTGACGTGTGTCATGTGGAATATCACTTCTTTCCATTTAGAGACAGTGTTGGTGTCGATTAGGTGACGTGGGTCATGTGGAATCTCACTTCATTCCGTTTGGAGACAGTGTTAGTGTTGGTGCAAGATGAGTGCATGGTTTGCGCTAGATGTACCATAGGCTTACAAATCGTTTTGGACACAACCGATGGAACTCCTAGGTGACGTGGGTCATGTGGAATATCGCTTATTTCTGTTTGGAGACAGTGTTGGTGTCGGTTAGGTGACGTGGGTTATGTGGAATCACACTTCATTCCATTTGGAGACAGTGTTAGTGTCGGTGCAAGATGGGTGCATGGTTTGTGCTAGATCTACCATAGGCTTACAGATCATTTTGGACACAACCGATGGAACTCCTAGGTGATGTGGGTCATGTGGAATCTCGCTTCTTTCCGTTTGGAGACAGTGTTGGTGTCAGTTAGGTGATGTGGGTCATGTGGAATCTCACTTCATTCCATTTGGAGACAGTGTTAGTGTCGGTGCAAGATGGGTGCATGGTTTGCGCAAGATGTACCATAGGCCTACAAATCATTTTGGACGCACCCGTTGGAACTCCTAGGTGATGTGGGTCATGTTGAATCTCGCTTCTTTCCATTTGGAGGCTGTGTTGGTGTCGGTGCAAGATAGGTGCATGGTTTGCGCTAGACGTACCATAGGCTTATAAATCATTTTGCACGCGCTCGATGGTACCACTAGGTGATGAGTCTCAAGTGGAAGCTCGTTTTGGACTTTCGGATATAGTGCTAATCTTGACGCAAGATAGGTGCACGGTTTGCGTGGAATATACCATTGGCTCAGAAATTGTTTTGGACGCACACGTTGGAACTTCTAGGTGGTGTGGGTCATGTGGAATCTCACTTCTTTCTGTTTGGAGACAATTTTAATGTCGGTGCAAGATAGGTACATGGTTTGCACTAGACGGAGGCTCAACTGGAAGCTCGTTTCGGCCTTTCGGACAAGGTGCTAATCTTGACGCACCCGATGGAACTCCTAGGTGACGTGGGTCATGTGGAATCTCACTTCATTCCGTTTGGAGACAGTGTTAGTGTCGGTGCAAGATGGGTGCATGGTTTGCGCTAGATGTACCGTAGGCTTACAAATCATTTTGGACGCAACCAATGAAACTCCTAGGTGATGTGGGTCATGTGGAATCTCACTTCTTTCCGTTTGGAGACAGTGTTGGAGTCGGTTAGGTGACGTGGGTCATGTGGAATCTCACTTCATTCCATTTGGAGACAGTGTTAGTGTCGGTGCAAGATGGGTGCATGGTTTGCGCTAGATGTACCGTAGGCTTACAAATCGTTTTGGACGCACCCGATGGAACACCTAGGTGACGTGGGTCATGCGGAATCTTGCTTCTTTCCATTTGGAGTCTGTGTTGGTGTCGATGCAAGATAGGTGCATGGTTTGCGCTAGACGTACCATAGTCTTATAAATCGTTTTGCACGCGCTCGATGGTACCACAAGGTGACGAGGCTCAAGTGGAAGCTCGTTTTAGACTTTCGGATATAGTGCTAATCTCGACGCAAGATAGGTGCACGGGTTGCATGGAACGTACCATTGGCTCAGAAATTGTTTTGGACGCCCCTGTTGGAACTCCTAGGTGATGTGGGTCATGTGGAATCTCACTTCTTTCCGTTTGGAGACAGTGTCAATGTCGATGAAAGATAGGTACATGGTTTGCACTAGACGTACCATAGGCTCAACTGGAAGCTCATTTTGGCCTTTCGGACATGGTGCTAATCTTGACGCAAGAAAGGTGCACGGTTTGCGTCAAACGTACCATTGGATCAGAAATCATTTTGGACGCACCCGATGGAACTCCTAGGTGACGTGGGTCATGTGGAATCTCATTTCATTTCGTTTGGAGACAGTGTTAGTTTCGGTGCAAGATGGGTGCATGGTTTGCGCTAGATGTACCATAGGCTTACAAATCATTTTGGACGCAACTGATGGAACTCCTAGGTGACGTGGGTCATATGGAATCTCACTTCTTTCTGTTTGGAGACAGTGTTGGTGTCGGTTAGGTGACGTGGGTCATCTAGAATCTCACTTGATTCCGTTTGGAGATAGTGTTAGTGTCGGTGCAAGATGGCTGCATGGTTTGCGCTAGATGTACCATAGGCTTACAAATCATTTTGGACGCAACCGATGGAACTCTTAGGTGACGTGGGTCATGTGGAATCTCGCTTCTTTCCGCTTGGAGACAGTGTTGGTGTTGGTTAGGTGACGTGGGTCATGTGGAATCTCACTTCATTCCGTTTGGAGATAGTGTTAGTGTCGGTGCAAGATGAGTGCATGGTGTGCGCTAGATGTACCATAGGCTTACAAATCATTTTGGACGCAACTGATGGAACACTTAGGTGACGTGGGTCATGTGGAATATCGCTTCTTTCTGTTTGGAGACAGTGTTGGTGTCGGTTAGGTGACGTGGGTCATGTGGAATCTCGCTTCTTTCTGTTTGGGGACAGTGTTGGTGTAGGTTAGGTGACGTGGGTCATGTGGAATCTCACTTCATTCTATTTGGAGACAGTGTTTGTGTCGGTGCAAGATGGGTGCATGGTTTGCGCTAGATGTACCATAGGCTTACAAATCATTTTGGACGCACGTGATGGAACTCCTAGGTGACGTGGGTCATGTGGAATCTCGCTTCTTTCCATTTGGAGACTGTGTTGGTGTTGGTGCAAGATAGGTGCATGGTTTGTGCTAGATGTACCATAGGCTTATAAATCGTTTTGCACGCGCTCGATGGTACCACTAGGTGACGAGTCTCAAGTGGAAGCTTGTTTCAAACTTTCAGATATAGTGCTAATCTCGACGCAAGATAGGTGCATGGTTTGCGTGGAATGTACCATTGGCTCATAAATCGTTTTGGACGCACCCGTTGGAACTCCTAGGTGCTGTGGGTCATGTGGAATCTCACTTCTTTCCGTTTGGAGACAATGTTAATTTCGGTGCAAGGTAGGTACATGGTTTGCACTAGACATACCATAGGCTCAACTGGAAGCTCATTTCGGCCTTTCGGACATGGTGCTAATCTTGATGCAAGAAATGTAACAGAACCGACCAAATTATAAGAATGTAAGTACAAAAACAATCACCGAAGTGATTAAATTCCTATACTTAAGCTCCCATAATCCCGGTAGTCCGGAAATCACGAAGGATTTCAAACAACTCCCGACATACAAACCAAGACCGTAGTGATTCAACACAACACATCATTCGTTACAACATTTCACAAGTGGCATCCAGATTACATCCATCAGAGTTCAAATAAAATATTACAAACCAAGTTCAAATTTGCGGAAGCAACATAGTTTAGTACATAACTTCATAGTTTCAAATACATTGCCAGATCTTAGTCATGTCCCACCAAAAGCATCTTCAGGTACGAGAACTAGGAGAGACCGCGCCCAACGGTCTAGTCTTCATCCCCAGCCAGGAGAAGGCAATACTTGCAACAACCAAAGTAGAACTGGTCATTTGCAATAGGTGGGAGATAAACCTTGAGTACGAGAAGGTACTCAGCTAGACTTACCCATCAAAACTAGAAATAAAAGACACCAAGGGTCATGCAAGGCTTATGAGGTGGGCTAGCTTGACACAGTTGCATAAAAGAGCTTATGAATATAGTGACCAATTTAAACTTAGCATCAAGTTTATCATCATTTACCTGTCCACTAGATTAGCACCTGTACTAGCAGCACTCACTTATTAGGAGCAAACAATATTAACCATAGCAGGTATAATAAGGCTGTCATCATCATACCATCATTCCTAAACCATTATGTTATTTAGTGTATCTACTTTGGAGATAAGCCTATCAAGTTCTCACTAACCGGTGAGAGACGGCGACTCGAATCGAATTACAACTCAGCTGAGGGGGTATTCCTAACTCTCACCCTGGCATACTTTTCAAGGGTAGCCGTGGGTCACCTTTGGGACAACTCAGGAACCAAATTCGCAGGTTCGATCAGCGCCAACACTCTCAGGGATTACCCTTCTGCCAGGACGATCAGGACTTTTAACTCACCTGCCCTTGGACTCACGCCTACGGCTCCCTTCCGAGGTGTACTTTATACCTATCGACTCCCGGCATCAGGTGAGCTACTCGGCTTCGTGGTCGGTCTCTAGACCCGGCCAACTAAGAGAGAGGCATGCGTTCAACATGAACAGGAAAGGCTCCAAGATTCAGTCCTTAAGCGACACAGACGGAGTCACTACAAATCGGTAAGCCTCCGCTCGGTCTTCAATTCAAATTAAGACAGGTTCTTTTCCACGATAGCAAATATAGCCAACCGTGCCATATGTATATCCCTATAGCTTGCAGGTGATAGGAAATCACCTGACTTCTACCGCGTTTAAGCAGGGCTAAGCACTACACGAGCCTGAGCTACATAGGATTCAGGGTATCAATATCTAGACAAGGATTGGATAACCAATGCAGCAAGTGTTTGCATCCAACACCTAAACTTAATGCCACAATGTATATGTAACAATAATACTTTAATTGCATTTCGGAAATTAGGAGGCTTAATATGCTCCGGGGCTTGCCTTTCACAAAGTTGCACGGACGGTGATCCGGGCACTCAACGGTGACCTCGTCTGGCACTTCTCCTGAGGGCTGCACCTCCTGAACCTTTGGTGTTGGCTGCTGCTGCTCCCCGCTTGGTTCCTCAAATTCCAGCAGTGTCACTCCTTCCAGTACACCTATTGCATGCCGATGCACAAGATAAATATCATGGATGCATAAGGAATGACATGATGCTCACGATGAATGGATCACAGTAAGTGTTTAACGAAAACATCACTGGACACTCGTTTACCGATTAAGAATAGCTCTATTCAAATCACTTTAAAACATGTATCTAACTTAACTTGAAGAACAAGATCAACTTACCTAACTTGCATAACCTAAGATAAAGATGCTCATCTTCAGTTAAAGGCCTAACACCTAGGAACATTACCACAAGCTTAGGAATAGTAAAGGCATACTTAAATCAACAGTTAAGGTTTCATATGCAAACGAGCAGTTCCTTAATTCAATCACGATAAGAGTTCTACAAATTCAAATGACTTGCAAGAGGACATTCTGGAAAGCTTATGAAATTCTCTACAAATCATTTGTAAACATCAAAGCATGATTCTTACGTTAACCAAATCAAATTAAAGTAAACATAGAATCTGTCTAGAAATGGCAGGTTTACTAAATTAAATATTTAGTGATGATGCAAAAGCATAATTGGACCAAACCAAGTTTACCAACTTATTGTGCATACCAGAGGAACATCAGAAAGTATAGTGCCAACTTCTAAATAAATTATTTAATGTCCTTTTCTAATTTATTTAGTTAATTAGGTGATTAAAGCAACATATAGTAAAATTGTACAGAAAAATCTACAAAAATTACAGTAGCTACCTCATGCTTCACATAGACTACCATAAAATTTTTAAAGCAATTGGACAAGCAGAACTTGCTGTATAAAAAATAACAGATGGCAGGTCTATTTCTAGCATAATTAGAAAACCCTATTGAAAAGTGTCAAGCAACAGATTTCACATTTTTCCTAGTATCTTTCTAGCATAAGAATAGCACTCACCAAATTTTACCTTTACTGGATCTATAGAAAAATTATGAAAATTCACACAAGATCCATCCATGCAAACAAGAGAATTACCTAACTCCTACATATAGTGTCCAAAGTGTATGAAAATTTAACTACAAGCTATTCATAATATTAGCAATACACCATAAAAATTTCATGCCATTTGGAGCTATACAGAAAAAGATATAATTACCCCTATTTCCCACATGATTAAAAGAGATAATTAGCAACTCCATTTTTCATAATAGAACATGGCATAAATTATATTTTTAATATAACTAGACATTACCAGGGACTTAACAAAATTGGAACCACATCATTTGGATCTACCAAACTTGAGTTATCAAATTTACAAAACTGGATTCAAAACTAAAATAATGAACTAGCTTCTTTCTTCACTGTCACTAATACTCGGGACCCACAGAACAGAAAGGGACCACACGTCATCGACACAAAAACAGAGCACGGCGAGGATCGGCGGTTAAACGGCGATAGCTCACCGACGGCGAATCCGCCGGCAAAACCGACCCCACCTTGGTGTTCTCCTCACCATCCCGCATCGATAGAGGTACATGGTTAGGGCAGAGGTGCACTGGAAATGGCTCATCACCGGCCATGGCGGCTCGGTGGCACAGCACGATGGTGCACCGACCGGCTCCGGCCATGGCTGGCCTAGGCGAATGGTTCTACGGTATCATGGTGCTCTGGCGACAGTACTAGTGCTAAGCTAGGGTTAGGGGATGTGCTCGGGAAGCCTAGCCACGGAGAGGCCCATGCGGCGACAGAGTTTACTCCGGTGAGGCTCACCCGCCGACGACATTTGGGCGGTAGCGGTTAGATGAGGTAGGATTAGAGACACTACGAGGCACGGGGAAGACAATGCGGAGAAAAAGGGGGCACGGAGGAGCGCTGGTCAGCTCAGGCCATGGCGAGCTCGCGCTCCGGTGAGGCGCCGGACATGGCGAGGTTACAGAATCGGCCAAAGGACCCTCACCTAGCCACAGACATGACTACGGAGAGCTCGAGTGAGTAGAGCAGTGTAGGGCGCTTCTATGTGCGCAAGCAATTTCTCCGGGGCAGACCGGCGGAGGAGCTATGCGGCGGTGACGCTCACAGCAGCAATGGTGCGGCGGTGGCTGCTCTCGGTGGCTCCAGCACGCGCGAGAGGGGAAATAGAGAGCAAGGTTGAGTGGGAGGGCAGGCGCATGGGGGTGCTCATGTCGTGGCCGGCCGTGCCAGGGCATCCACAGCACGTGGCAGCGCGATCAGGCGACCGGCGACGTGCGGCGTACACGTGGCCGTCGAACTCTGAACCTGTCGAACATTGTAGCTTGTCTGAAACTCAATTCAGTTTTCAAATGAACCGACTGACAGGTGAAGTTGACAGCGTTTGATCTCTTAGACCGTGACGAATTAGTGGAAGTAATGTATATGAAAGTTGTAGAGCTATGATAGGGCTACAACTTTGATTTAGAAATCAACAGCTAATTCTCCATGGATCATGAGTTGTATCAAGCCAAAGTTGGCTCAATCCAACTGAAATGGCATTAGGACTTAGAAAAATTTTCTAAGTCTGAAATCAGCAGGGAAACCTAACTTGTGGGCCCTGTTTGAGCATGTTCTAGCCATTTTTATGAGATGGTCATATTGAGACTTTTGTTCCTTGATAAATTGGCTACAACTTTGGTAAAGGGTGCACATCCATGCAAGGTGATGAGGACATCCCTTCCATTGATACAACCACACCTACTGCACAACAAGGTCCGATGACAAGAGCTCGAGCACGACAACTTAATTATCAGGTAAAGTCGTTCCTCGCTGTTCATACAAACTCGTCTCAGAATTGGATGCTACTAAATCATGGTGATGATTGTCTTATTCTTAGGAATGTTGGTCAAGACCCCATTGCCTCATGTTTAGACCCCATGATGAGGATGGAGCAGCCGAACAAGTGGGAATCATCATTAATGGGGCGCTCAGCTCATCTCGAGACAGCAGGAAACACTCCATCAAAAGTACCATAACTCCTTGATACGAGATCCAATGAAGCTGGTTTTTGACTTGTTGGAAAGAACGCGTCGTCCTCTTTCACATGGGTCCAACTCCACTATCAGAATCTACAGAATCTGTGCACAGCAAGCCAAAGGACGCACAGACCTACAGCCCATTGAGGGACGCCCAGATTAGGGTTTCCCACTCCCCCTTGTGCTCTCCTCCTTATAAATAGAGCCAGCAGCCATCAGAATGAGGTTGGGTTTTGTTTAGATGCAAGATAGCTGCTGCTTCTTCCTTGTAAACGCGTGTGTCGACTAGACCACCCGATTTGCTTGTTTCAAGACCCCAACTTGTGATTCAGATTCAGCCTTTGGCTTAAATCCATGAGTTATTTGCTTGTTCATCTTGTTCTTGCTTATTCTCGGTTGCTTGCAGGTTCATGGTGTTCTTGGCACGGCAAGAACATCACAATCGGAGCCGGTGTACCTGTTGCTAAGGCGCAGCAACCTTGTGGTCGTTGTAGTCGGACAGCCAACGTCGAATCCACCCCAAATCGAGTTTATCCACACTCACCAAAAGATCAGGAACAACCCCTTGTCCCATCATGTGGTATCAGAGAGCAAGGTTCTTTGGTGAGTGATTTACCGTTCATTACTTTACCTATAGTCCAGAAATATAAAAATAGGATAGAACTGAAATTCCAAACACAAGTTTGAGCCTTGCTGATCTGCTTAGTTCTTTGCTTGTTGAGTTTGTGGTTTACATCGTGGTGTCAAGTGCTGGTTCTTAGGTTCTAATCCTTTAGAGTTTCGAGTTCTTGTCACGTTTCAGTCACCACACAATTCGTTGTTGCCTTTCCCCCCACATCAGCCGCTGCAATCTCCACCAATACCACCACAACCAGCAGCAAAAGCACCGCTGCTTTCTCGATCTTTTCGCTGAAACCCTCACCACCATCACCTTCAGCCGCGCCTACACAAACACTACCTTATGCACCTGTCGTTTTGGTGCAAATCTGAGTACACTCAGTTCTGAAAATAAGAGAGTTCAAATTGCATATTTGTACTACTTGTTGCAATCCTTATCCCTAGTAAAAGAAAGTCTATGCTACTTGCTGCATTCTTGTTATAATCATATTGCAAAAGTTCAGTTTGTGCTACTTGTCGAAAAGAAAAGAAAAGAAAAGAAAAGAAAAGAAAAGAAAAGAAAAGAAAAGAAAAGAAAAGAAAAGAAAAGAAAAGAAAAAGAAAATAGAAAAGAAAAAGAACGGAAAAGGAGGAAAGAAAGAAAGAAAGAAAAAAGAAGGGTTAAGTTGATGCTATTTACTCTCATCATTTCCATTGTTTGCTACTGTCCGGTGACAACATTTGTGTCTAGGCTCGCGTCTCTAGCACGGGTTAGCCTAGGACCAGCACGGTACTATCTTTGAACACTTATTCAACTTGCATTGACTAACGTGGTTCCAGCTGTACCTTGATTTTTTAAGCCACCTACAGCTCCACAAATTATCTACAACGTCACAGGGTTCTACTTGCTACTACTTGTGTTGTTCTTGTCGTCGCCAACACCATCTGCATAGCAAGGTAAGGACTTGTAAGAACTCGGTTGCACATGCTGAGAGAATGAAAATTGTTGCCACCTAATTTAGTTAGTTGGTAGGACATATTTTCTTGTGATTCCCTTGCTACATACTAACCATGGCAGGAGAAGGTGAAAGGACCCCTCCACAATCACCTCGATCAAAAGCCTTGCTGCAACACTTTGAACGCAAAGTGAGGCTCCATGCTGAACACCTTGATGAGGATGTTCGTGTCACCAATGAGCGCCTTGGTCAATTGGAGACGGCTCAGATTGAGACCAACACCAAGTTGGCTTCCTTGGAAGGCACTCTTGGTTCTGTTAATACATCTCTTGTAGGTGTCTTGGAGCGATTGGAGAGGATGGAACAGAATCGCTGTGATGGTTTCGAACGACGCAATCACAACAACAACAACACCATGGGCAGTGCTGCTGGTCATGATGAAGAAGAATATGCAGTGGACACTGAGCTTGATGAGGAGCTGAATGGTCATCGACGCATCGAACAACATCGCCGCCACCATGAGACAGGTCCTCGCCGACCACGGCAAGAGGTACGTGCCGATGACTCATTTGGCAAGATTAAATTCACCATACCTGCTTTTGATGGGAGGTATAATCCTGATATGTACCTTAGTTGGGAATTAGCTGTTGATCAGAAATTTACTTGCCATGATTTCCCTGAGGACAAACGTGTTAGGGCTGCAACTAGTGAGTTTACTGACTTTGCCTCTGTTTGGTGGTCTGAATACCATCGTAAGAACCCAAATAACACACCAACTTGGGATGCTTTGAAACGGGTCATGCGGGCCAGATTTGTTCCTTCTTATTATTCCCGTGATCTTTTACATAAGTTGCAACAATTGAGGCAAGGATCCAAATCTGTAGAAGAGTACTATCAAGAGCTACAAATGGGTATGCTTCGTTGCGGGCTAGAGGAAAATGAGGATGGTGCCATAGCTAGATTTATGGGTGGGCTTAACCGGGAGATTCAGGATATTCTAGCTTATAAGGAATATAATTCTGTCAATCGTTTATTTCACCTTGCTTGTAAAGCTGAACGAGAAGTGCAGGGACGACGAGCTAGCATGAGGGCTAACATTCCTGTAGGTCGTGCTAGCCCGTGGACACCCTCCAATGCTGCTGCACCGTCAACGCGTGCACCCCCACAATCTTCCTCAACCATCAAGCTACGCTCCTCTACAACAAATTCTGTACCATGCCCAAGTGAACCAACTAGAGGAGCAACGGCTACATCTGCCAAGAGTTCATCCTCGGTGGTATCCACGGGGAGAACAAGGGATATTCAGTGCCTACGCTGCAAAGGATATGGCCACGTACGCAAGGACTGCCCAAGCACACGTGTGATGGTTGTGCGAGCTGATGGTGGGTATTCCTCTGCTAGTGATTTTGATGAAGAAACATATGCTTTGCTTGCTGCTAACAATGTAGCGGAAGGAGATGATTTCCAACAAGACGAAGAGCACATTGGGGCTGAAGCTGCTGAGCACTATGAGAGCCTCGTGGTGCAGCGGGTGCTAAGTGCCCAAATGGAGAGGGCTGAGCAAAATCAGCACCACACTTTGTTTCAAACCAAGTGTGTGATCAAGGAACGCTCTTGCCGTGTGATCATAGATGGAGGAAGCTGCAACAACTTGGCAAGTGCTGAAATGGTGGAGAAGCTTTCGTTGAGCACAAAACCACACCCGCAGCCTTACTACATTCAGTGGCTTAACAGCAGCGGCAAGGTGAAGGTAACCCGATTGGTAAGGGTAGAGTTTGCCATTGGTTCTTATCATGATTCCTTTAACTGCGATGTTGTGCCTATGCAAGCATGCTCTATGTTGTTAGGTAGACCATGGCAGTTTGATAAAGATTCCTTGCACTTTGGTAAAACAAATCAATACTCTTTTGTGCATAATGACAAGAAGATTGTGTTGCACCCCATGTCCCCTGAGGCTATTCTAAGAGATGAACTTGCTAGAGCTAGCAAACTTAAGAATCAGGCTGTTGCTAGTGAAAATCAGATTGTCGCTAATGAACTTGAGAAACATAAGAAGAAGTCTAGCAAATCTGTTCATCATAATAAAAATGAGATCAAGCTGAAAGGCTCTTGTTACTTTGCGACCAAATCTGATATGGATGAGATTGATGCTAGTACTACTGTTTGCTATGCTTTGGTTTGCAAAGAAACTTTATTTTCACTTGAAGATACATCTATTTCTTTGCCTCCTGCTATCACTAATCTTTTGCAGGAGTATGCCGATGTTTTTCCAATGGAGGTACCACCGGGGCTGCCACCAATTCGAGGGATTGAACACCAGATTGACCTCATCCCTGGGGCTTCCTTGCCTAATCGTGCGCCGTATAGGACCAACCCGGACGAGACAAAAGAGATTCAGAGACAAGTACAAGAATTGCTCAACAAAGGTTATGTGCGTGAGTCTCTTAGCCCTTGTGCCGTTCCCGTGCTTTTAGTTCCTAAGAAGGATGGATCATGGCGCATGTGTGTTGATTGTAGAGCGATAAACAACATCACAATCAGATATCGTCATCCTATTCCAAGGTTAGATGATATGCTTGATGAATTGAGTGGCTCAATTGTGTTCTCTAAAATTGATTTGCGTAGTGGTTACCACCAGATTCGTATGAAGCTAGGAGATGAATGGAAAACAGCGTTTAAAACTAAGTTTGGTTTATATGAATGGCTTGTCATGCCCTTTGGATTGACTAATGCACCCAGCACTTTCATGAGATTAATGAACGAGGTTTTACGCTCTTTTATTGGCAGATTCGTGGTGGTATACTTTGATGACATCTTGATATATAGTAGATCATTAGAGGAACATCTTGATCATTTGCGTGCCGTTTTCAATGCTCTACGGGATGCACACTTGTTTGGCAATCTTGAGAAGTGCACCTTTTGCACAGATCGAGTTTCTTTTCTTGGATATGTTGTGACACCGCAGGGAATCGAAGTTGATCAAGCCAAGGTTGAGGCCATACACAGCTGGCCTGTTCCCTGCACGGTCACACAAGTGCGGAGTTTTCTAGGACTTGCTGGTTTCTACCGTCGATTTGTGAAGGACTTCAGCACCATTGCAGCCCCACTGCATGACTCACCAAGAAGGGTGCAACCTTCACTTGGGCTGCAACCCAACAGGATGCTTTCAACACGCTCAAAGATAAGTTAACTCATGCACCTTTACTCCAACTTCCTGATTTCAACAAAACCTTTGAGCTTGAATGTGATGCTAGTGGAATTGGGTTGGGTGGTGTGCTGTTACAAGAGGGGAAACCTGTGGCGTATTTCAGTGAAAAGTTGAGTGGCCCTAGTTTGAACTATTCTACTTATGATAAGGAATTGCTTGCTCTAGTTCGGACTTTGGAAACATGGCAGCATTATTTGTGGCCCAAAGAGTTTGTCATACATTCTGATCATGAATCTTTGAAACACATCCGTAGTCAAGCAAAACTGAACCGTAGACATGCCAAGTGGGTTGAATTCATCGAGTCCTTTCCTTATGTCATCAAACACAAAAAGGGGAAGGAAAATATAATTGCTGATGCTTTGTCTAGACGTTACACCATGCTTTCACAACTTGACTTTAAAATCTTTGGTTTGGAAACTATTAAGGAACAATATGCACATGACAATGATTTCAAAGATGTATTGCTGAATTGCCAAGAGGGGAAAACATGGAACAGATTCGTCCTTACCGACGGGTTTGTCTTTAGAGCTAACAAGCTATGCATTCCAGCTAGCTCTGTGCGTTTGTTATTGTTGCAGGAAGCGCATGGAGGAGGACTCATGGGACATTTTGGTGTGAAAAAGACAGAGGACATCCTTGCTGGTCATTTCTTTTGGCCCAAGATGAGGAGAGACGTGGAGAGGTTCGTTGCTCGCTGCACAACATGCCAGAAAGCTAAGTCACGCCTTAATCCTCATGGTTTATACATGCCTCTTCCTGTTCCAAGTGCACCGTGGGAAGATATTTCAATGGACTTTGTTTTAGGACTGCCTAGAACAAAGAAGGGGAGGGATAGTGTGTTTGTTGTTGTGGACAGATTTTCTAAAATGGCACATTTCATACCATGTCATAAGAGTTATGATGCTACACATGTTGCTGATTTGTTCTTTCGTGAGATTGTTCGATTGCACGGTGTGCCTAACACCATTGTTTCTGATCGGGATGCAAAATTTCTTAGTCATTTTTGGAGAACTTTGTGGGCTAAGCTAGGGACTAAGCTTTTATTTTCCACTACTTGTCATCCCCAAACCGATGGACAAACTGAGGTTGTCAATAGAACATTATCTACTTTGCTTAGGGCTGTTTTGAAAAAGAACATAAAAATGTGGGAAGAGTGCTTGCCTCATGTTGAGTTTGCTTATAATCGTTCACAGCATTCTACCACTAAGAAAAGCCCTTTTGAGATTGTTTATGGGTTTGTGCCACGTGCTCCTATTGATTTGTTACCTCTTCCGACCTCGGAGCGAGTGAACTTTGATGCTAAACAACGTGCTGAACTGATCTTAAAATTGCATGAAACCACTAAAGAGAAAATAGAGTGCATGAACGCAAAGTATAAACTAGCTGGTAGCAAAGGGAAGAAACATGTCATTTTTGAACCTGGTGATCTAGTTTGGCTCCATTTGAGAAAAGATAGGTTCCCTGATTTGTGAAAGTCTAAGTTGCTGCCTAGAGCCGATGGTCCTTTTAAAGTGTTAGAAAGGATTAATGATAATGCGTACAAACTTGAGCTACCTGCAGCTTTTGGGGTTAGCCCCACTTTTAACATTGCAGATTTGAAACCATATTTGGGAGAAGAGGATGAACTAGAGTCGAGGATGACTCAAATGCAAGAAGGGGAGGATGATGAGGACATCCCTTCCATTGATACAACCACACCTGCTGCACAACAAGGTCCGATAACAAGAGCTCGAGCACGACAACTTAATTATCAGGTAAAGTCGTTCCTCGCTGTTCATACAAACTCGTCTCAGAATTGGATGCTACTAAATCATGGTGATGATTGTCTTATTCTTAGGAATGTTGGTCAAGACCCCATTGCCTCATGTTTAGACCCCATGATGAGGATGGAGCAGCCGAACAAGTGGGAATCATCATTAATGGGGCGCTCAGCTCATCTCGAGACAGCAGGAAACACTCCATCAAAAGTACCATAACTCCTTGATACGAGATCCAATGAAGCTGGTTTTTGACTTGTTGGAAAGAGCGCGTCGTCCTCTTTCACATGGGTCCAACTCCACTATCAGAATCTACAGAATCTGTGCGCAGCAAGCCAAAGGACGCACAGACCTACAGCCCATTGAGGGACGCCCAGATTAGGGTTTCCCACTCCCCCTTGTGCTCTCCTCCTTATAAATAGAGCCAGCAGCCATCAGAATGAGGTTGGGTTTTGTTTAGATGCAAGATAGCTGCTGCTTCTTCCTTGTAAACGCGTGTGTCGACTAGACCACCCGATTTGCTTGTTTCAAGACCCCAACTTGTGATTCAGATTCAGCCTTTGGCTTAAATCCGTGAGTTATTTGCTTGTTCATCTTGTTCTTGCTTGTTCTCGGTTGCTTGCAGGTTCATGGTGTTCTTGGCACGGCAAGAACATCACAATCGGAGCCGGTGTACCTGTTGCTAAGGCGCAGCAACCTTGTGGTCGTTGTAGTCGGACAGCCAACGTCGAATCCACCCCAAATCGAGTTTATCCACACTCACCAAAAGATCAGGAACAACCCCTTGTCCCATCACAAGGTCTCTAGGTTGGACTTTTTAATCAGTCAAACAGAGTCACTCTAGAGGTCATCCTAAAGTCAAACCTCCACCTAGAGGGCAATTTAGTCATTTTGATCCACATGAACAATGTCCCATCAATTACCCTAAGTGTAGTTAAGGTGTATCAGACCATAATTAACCACTCTACACAAGTGCTACACCAACTTCTAAGTATCACATGTGATGAAACAACAAAACACTCAATTTACCCTAATGTTGCAATTCCATGTTTCACATGTTTCATAACTTTGTTGTAATTTTAAACTTGTCATATTACTACCATGTTGCCATGTTTCAAGGTATGAGAAACTCATGTTGCATTTACATGTGGCACTAACTACCATTCACAATCAATCAAGTATGAAACAAACATAATTGAGAATGTTGCATATACATGTTTCAGTAATAATGACATGATGAGGTAGATGATGCACATGTTTATGAAATGAGATGCAATTTTGTGGGAGCCAAACACCTAGGGTGTTACAAGAAAGGTGCACGGTTTGTGTCAAACGTACCATTGGATCGGAAATCATTTTAGACGCACCCGATGGAACTCCTAGGTGACATGGGTCATGTGGAATCTCACTTCATTCTGTTTGAAGACAGTGTTAGTGTCGGTGCAAGATGGGTGCATGGTTTGCGCTAGATGTACCATAGGCTTACAAATCATTTTGGACGCAACCGATGGAACTCCTAGGTGACGTGGGTCATGTGGAATCTCACTTCTTTCCGTTTGGAGACAGTGTTGGTGTCGGTTAGGTGACGTGGGTCATATGGAATCTCACTTCATTCCATTTGGAGACAGTGTTAGTGTCGGTGCAAGATGGGTGCATGGTTTGCGCTAGATGTACCATAGGCTTACAAATTGTTTTGGACACACCCGATGGAACTCCTAGGTGACGTGGGTCATGTGGAATCTTGCTTCTTTCCATTTGGAGACTATGTTGGTGTCGGTGCAAGATAGGTGCATGGTTTGCGCTAGACGTACCATAGGCTTATAAATCATTTTGCACGCGCTCGATGGTACCACTAGGTGACGAGGCTCAAGTGGAAGCTCATTTCGGACTTTCGGATATAGTGCTAATCTCGACACAAGATAGGTGCATGGTTTGCGTGGAACGTACCGTTGGCTCAGAAATCGTTTTGGACGCACCCGTTGGAACTCCTAGGTGATGTGGGTCATGTGGAATCTCACTTCTTTCCGTTTGAAGACAATGTTAATGTTGGTGAAAGATAGGTACATGGTTTGCATTAAACATACCATAGGCTCAACTGGAAGCTCGTTTTGGCCTTTCGGACATGGTGCTAATCTTGACACAAGAAAGTTGCACGGTTTGCGTCAAACATACCATTGGATCAGAAATCATTTTGGACGCACCCGATGGAACTCCTAGGTGACGTGGGTCATATGGAATCTCACTTCATTCCGTTTGGAGACAATGTTAGTGTTGGTGCAAGAGAGGTGCATTGTTTGCGCTAGATGTACCATAGGCTTAAAAATCGTTTTGGACGCAACCGATGGAACTCCTAGGTGACGTGGGTCATGTGGAATATCGCTTATTTCCATTTGGAGACAGTGTTGGTGTCGGTTAGGTGACGTGGGTCATGTGGATTGTCACTTCATTCTGTTTGGAGACAGTGTTAGTGTCGGTGCAAGATGGGTGCATGGTTTGCGCTAGATGTACCATAGGCTTACAAATCATTTTGGACACAACCGATGGAACTCCTAGGTGACGTGGGTCATGTGGAATCTCACTTCTTTCCATTTGGAGACAGTGTTAATGATGGTGCAAGATAGGTGCATGGTTTGCGCTAGACGTACGATAGGGTCAACTGGAAGCTCGTTTCGGCCTTTCGGACATGGTGCTAACCTTGACGCAAGATAGGTGCACGATTTGCATCAAACGTACCATTGGATCGGAAATCATTTTGGATGCACCTGGTGGAACTCCAAGGTGACGTGGGTCATGTGGAATCTCACTTCATTCTGTTTGGAGATAGAGTTAATGTCGGTGCAAGAAAGGTGCATGGTTTGCGCTAGATGTACCATAGGCTTACAAATCATTTTGGACGCAACCGATGGAACTCCTAGGTGACGTGGGTCATGTGGAATATCGCTTCTTTCCGTTTGGAGACAGTGTTGGTGTCGGTTAGGTGACGTGGGTCTTGTGGAATCTGATTTCATTCCATTTGGAGATGGTGTTAGTGTCGGTGCAAGATGGGTGCATGGTTTGCGCTAGATGTACCATAGGCTTACAAATCGTTGTGGACGCACCCAATGGAACTCCTAGGTGACGTGGGTCATGTGGAATCTCGCTTCTTTCTGTTTGGAGACAGTGTTGGTGTCGGTTAGGTGACATGGGCCATGTGGAATCTCACTTCATTCCATTTGGAGACATTGTTAGTGTCGGTGCAAGATGGATGCATGGTTTGCGCTAGATGTACCATAGGCTTACAAATCATTTTGGACACACCCAATAGAACTCCTAGGTGACGTGGGTCATGTAGAATCTCGCTTCTTTCCATTTGGAGATTGTGTTGGTGTCGGTGCAAGATAGGTGCATGGTTTGCGCTAGACTTACCATAGGCTTATAAATCATTTTGCACGCGCTCGATGGTACCACTAGGTGACGAGGCTCAAGTGGAAGCTCGTTTTGGACTTTCGGATATAGTGCTAATCTCGACACAAGATTGGTGCACGGTTTGCATGGAACGTACCATTGGCTCAGAAATCGTTTTGGTCGCACCCGTTGGAACTCCTAGGTGATGTGGGTCATGTCGAATCTCACTTCTTTCCGTTTGGAGACAGTGTTAATGTCGGTGAAAGATAGGTACATGGTTTGCACTAGACGTACCATAGGCTCAACTGGAAGCTCGTTTTGGCCTTTCGGACATGGTGCTAATCTTGACGCAAGAAAGGTGCACGGTTTGCGTCAAACGTACCATTGGATTAGAAATCATTTTGGACGCACCCGATAGAACTCCTAGGTGATGTGGGTCATGTGGAATCTCACTTCATTCCGTTTGGAGACAATGTTAGTGTTGGTGCAAGACAGGTGCATGGTTTGCGTTAGATGTACCATAGGCTTACAAATTTTTTTTGATGCAACCGATGGAACTCCTAGGTGACGTGAGTCATGTGGAATATCGCTTCTTTCCATTTAGAGACAGTGTTGGTGTCGGTTAGGTGACGTGGGTCATGTGGAATCTCACTTCATTCCGTTTGGAGACAGTGTTAGTGTCGGTGCAAGATGGGTGAATGGTTTGCGCTAGATATACCATGGGCTTACAAATCGTTTTGGACGCAACCGATCGAACTCCTAGGTGATGTGTGTCATGTGGAATATCACTTCTTTCCGTTTGGAGACAGTGTTGGTGTGTTAGGTGACGTGGGTCATGTGGAATCTCACTTCATTCCGTTTGGAGACAGTGTTAGTGTCGGTGCAAGATGAGTGCATGGTTTGCGCTAGATGTACCATAGGCTTACAAATCATTTTGGACGCAACCGATGGAAGTCCTAGGTGACGTGGATCATGTGGAATATCGCTTCTTTCTGTTTGGAGACAGTGTTGGTGTCGGTTAGGTGACGTGGGTCATGTGGAATCTCACTTCATTCCATTTGGAGACAGTGCTAGTGTCGGTGCAAGATGGGTGCATAGTTTGCTCTAGATGTACCATAGGCTTACAAATCATTTTGGACACAACCGATGGAACTCCTAGGTGACGTGGGTCATGTGGAATATCGCTTATTTCCATTTGGAGACAGTGTTGGTGTCGGTTAGGTGACGTGGGTCATGTGGATTCTCACTTCATTCTGTTTGGAGACAGTGTTAGTGTCGGTGCAAGATGGGTGCATGGTTTGCGCTAGATGTACCATAGGCTTACAAATCATTTTGGACACAACCGATGGAACTCCTAGGTGACGTGGGTCATGTGGAATCTCACTTCTTTCCATTTGGAGACAGTGTTAATGACGGTGCAAGATAGGTGCATGGTTTGCGCTAGACGTACGATAGGGTCAACTGGAAGCTCGTTTCGGCCTTTCGGACATGGTGCTAACCTTGACGCAAGATAGGTGCACGGTTTGCATCAAACGTACCATTGGATCGGAAATCATTTTGGATGCACCTGGTGGAACTCCAAGGTGATGTGGGTCATGTGGAATCTCACTTCATTCCGTTTGGAGATAGAGTTAATGTCGGTGCAAGAAAGGTGCATGGTTTGCGCTAGATGTACCATAGGCTTACAAATCATTTTGGACGCAACCGATGGAACTCCTAGGTGACGTGGGTCATGTGGAATATCGCTTCTTTCCGTTTGGAGACAGTGTTGGTGTCGGTTAGGTGACATGGGTCTTGTGGAATCTGATTTCATTCCGTTTGGAGATGGTGTTAGTGTCGGTGCAAGATGGGTGCATGGTTTGCGCTAGATGTACCATAGGCTTACAAATCGTTGTGGACGCACCCAATGGAACTCCTAGGTGACGTGGGTCATGTGGAATCTCGCTTCTTTCTGTTTGGAGACAGTGTTGGTGTCGGTTAGGTGACGTGGGCCATGTGGAATCTCACTTCATTCCATTTGGAGACATTGTTAGTGTCGGTGCAAGATGGGTGAATGGTTTGCGCTAGATATACCATGGGCTTACAAATCATTTTGGACACACCCAATAGAACTCCTAGGTGACGTGGGTCATGTAGAATCTCGCTTCTTTCCATTTGGAGACTGTGTTGGTGTCGGTGCAAGATAGGTGCATGGTTTGCGCTAGACTTACCATAGGCTTATAAATCATTTTGCACGCGCTTGATGGTACCACTAGGTGACGAGGCTCAAGTGGAAGCTCGTTTTGGACTTTCGGATATAGTGCTAATCTCGACACAAGATTGGTGCACGGTTTGCATGGAACGTACCATTGGCTCAGAAATCGTTTTGGTCGCACCCGTTGGAACTCCTAGGTGATGTGGGTCATGTCGAATCTCACTTCTTTCCGTTTGGAGACAGTGTTAATGTCGGTGAAAGATAGGTACATGGTTTGCACTAGACGTACCATAGGCTCAACTGGAAGCTCGTTTTGGCCTTTCGGACATGGTGCTAATCTTGACGCAAGAAAGGTGCACGGTTTGCATCAAACGTACCATTGGATTAGAAATCATTTTGGACGCACCCGATAGAACTCCTAGGTGATGTGGGTCATGTGGAATCTCACTTCATTCCGTTTGGAGACAATGTTAGTGTTGGTGCAAGATAGGTGCATGGTTTGCGTTAGATGTACCATAGGCTTACAAATTTTTTTTGATGCAACCGATGGAACTCCTAGGTGACGTGAGTCATGTGGAATATCGCTTATTTCCATTTAGAGACAGTGTTGGTGTCGGTTAGGTGACGTGGGTCATGTGGAATCTCACTTCATTCCGTTTGGAGACAGTGTTAGTGTCGGTGCAAGATGGGTGAATGGTTTGCGCTAGATATACCATGGGCTTACAAATCGTTTTGGACACAACCGATGGAACTCCTAGGTGATGTGTGTCATGTGGAATATCACTTCTTTCCGTTTGGAGATAGTGTTGGTGTGTTAGGTGACGTGGGTCATGTGGAATCTCACTTCATTCCGTTTGGAGACAGTGTTAGTGTCGGTGCAAGATGAGTGCATGGTTTGCGCTAGATGTACCATAGGCTTACAAATCATTTTGGACGCAACCGATGGAACTCCTAGGTGACGTGGATCATGTGGAATATCGCTTCTTTCTGTTTGGAGACAGTGTTGGTGTCGGTTACGTGACGTGGGTCATGTGGAATCTCACTTCATTCCATTTGGAGACAGTGCTAGTGTCGGTGCAAGATGGGTGCATAGTTTGCTCTAGATGTGCCATAGGCTTACAAATCATTTTGGACACAACCGATGGAACTCCTAGGTGACCTGGGTCATGTGGAATATCACTTCTTTCTGTTTGGAGACAGTGTTGGTGTCGGTTAGGCGACGTGGGTCATGTGGAACCTCACTTCATTCCATTTGAAGATAGTGTTAGGTTCGGTGCAAGATGGGTGCATGGTTTGTGCTAGATGTACCATAGGCTTACAAATCATTTTGGACACAACCGATGGAACTCCTAGGTGATGTGGGTCATGTGGAATCTCGCTTCTTTCCATTTGGAGATAGTGTTGGTGTCGGTTAGGTGACGTGGGTAATGTGGAATCTGGCTTCATTCTGTTTGGAGACAGTGTTAGTGGCAGTGCAAGATGGATGCATGGTTTGCTCTAGATGTACCATAGGCTTACAAATCATTTTGGACGCAACCGATGGAACTCCTAGGTGATGTGGGTCATGTGGAATATCGCTTCTTTCTGTTTGAAGACAGTGTTGGTGTCGGTTAGGTGATGTGGGTAATGTGGAATCTCACTTCATTCCATTTGGAGACAGTGTTAGTTTCGGTGCAAGATGGATGCATGGTTTGCTCTAGATGTACCATAGGCTTACAAATCATTTTAGACGCAACCGATGGAACTCCTAGGTGACATGGGTCATGTGGAATATCGCTTCTTTCTGTTTGGAGACAGTGTTGGTGTCGGTTAGGCGACGTGGGTCATGTGGAACCTCACTTCATTCCATTTGAAGACAGTGTTAGGTTCGGTGCAAGATGGGTGCATGGTTTGCGCTAGACGTACCATAGGCTTACAAATCATTTTGGACACAACCGATGGAACTCCTAGGTGACGTGAGTCATGTGGAATCTCGCTTCTTTCTGTTTGGAGACAGTGTTGGTGTCGGTTAGGTGATGTGGGTCATGTGGAACCTCACTTCATTCGATTTGGAGATAGTGTTAGTATCGGTGCAAGATGGGTGCATGGTTTGCGCTAGATGTACCAAAGGCTTACAAATCATTTTGGATGCAACTGATGGAACTACTAGGTGACGTGGGTCATGTGGAATCTCACTTCATTCCGTTTGGAGACAATGTTAATGTTGGTGCAAGATAGGTGCATGGTTTGTGCTAGATGTACCATAGGCTTACAAATCGTTTTGGACGCAACCGATGGAACTCCTAGTTGACGTGGGTCCTGTGGAATATCGCTTCTTTCCGTTTGGAGACAGTGTTGGTGTCGGTTAGGTGACGTGGGTCGTGTGGAATCTCACTTCATTCCGTTTGGAGACAGTGTTAGTGTCGGTGCAAGATGGGTGCATGGTTTGCGCTAGATATACCATAGGCTTACAAATCATTTTGGACGCAACTGATGGAACTCCTAGGTGACGTGGGTCATGTGGAATATCACTTCTTTTTGTTTAGAGATAGTGTTGGTGTCGGTTAGGTGACGTGAGTCATGTGGAATCTCACTTCATTCCGTTTGGAGATAGTGTTAGTGTCGGTGCGAGATGAGTGCATGGTTTGCGCTAGGTGTACCATAGGCTTACAAATCATTTTGGACGCAACTGATGGAACTCCTAGGTGACATGGGTCATGTGGAATATCGCTTCATTCTGTTTGGAGACAGTGTTGGTGTCGGTTAGGTGATGTGGGTCATGTGGAATCTCACTTTATTCCATTTGGAGACAGTGTTAGTGTTAGTGCAAGATGGGTGCATGGTTTGCGCTAGATGTACCATAGGCTTACAAATCGTTTTGGACGCACCCGATGGAACTCCTAGGTGACGTGGGTCATGTGGAATCTCGCTTCTCTCCGTTTAGAGACTATGTTGGTGTCAGTGCAAGATAGGTGCATGGTTTGCGCTAGACGTACCATAGGCTTATAAATCGTTTTGCACGCGCTCGAAGGTACCAGTAGGTGACGAGGCTCAAGTGGAAGCTCGTTTCAGACTTTTGGATATAGTGCTAATCTCGACACAAGATAGGTGCACGGTTTGAGTGGAATGTACCATTGGCTCAGAAATCGTTTTGGACGCACCCGTTCGAACTCCTAGGTGCTGTGGGTCATGTGGAATCTCACTTCTTTCCGTTTGGAGACAATGTTAATGTCGGTGCAAGATAGGTACATGGGTTGCACTAGACGTACTATAGGCTCAACTGGAAGCTCATTGTGGCCTTTCGAACATGGTGCTAATCTGGACGCAAGAAAGGTGCACGGTTTGCGTCAAACGTACCATTGGATCGGAAATCATTTTAGACGCACCCGATGGAACTCCTAGGTGACGTGGGTCATGTGGAATCTCACTTCATTCCGTTTGGAGACAAGGTTAGTGTTGGTGCAAGATAGG
This sequence comes from Miscanthus floridulus, assembly GCF_019320115.1. Classification (NCBI taxonomy): domain Eukaryota; kingdom Viridiplantae; phylum Streptophyta; class Magnoliopsida; order Poales; family Poaceae; genus Miscanthus; species Miscanthus floridulus. The sequence goes on from NC_089582.1 coordinate 74,603,908, forward strand.
TGCATGGTTTGCGCTAGATGTACCATAGGCTTACAAATCGTTTTGGACGCAACCGATGGAACTCCTAGGTGACGTGGGTCATGTGGAATATCGCTTCTTTCTATTTGGAGACAGTGTTGGTGTTGGTTAGGTGACGTGGGTCATGTGGAATCTCACTTCATTCCGTTTGGAGACAGTGTTAGTGTCGGTGCAAGATGGGTGCACGGTTTGCGCTAGATGTACTATAGGCTTACAAATCGTTTTGGATGCAACCGATGGAACTCCTAGGTGACGTGGGTCATGTGTTATATCACTTCTTTTCGTTTGGAGACAGTGTTGGTGTCAGTTAGGTGACGTGGGTCATGTGGACTCTCACTTCATTCCATTTGGAAACAGTGTTAGTGTCGGTGCAAGATGGGTGCATGGTTTGCGCTAGATGTACCATAGGCTTATAAATCGTTTTGGACGCACCCGATGGAACTCCTAGGTGACGTGGGTCATGTGGAATCCCACTTCTTTCCATTTGGAGACTGTGTTGGTGTCGGTGCAAGATACGTGCATGGTTTGCGCTAGACGTACCATAGGCTTATAAATCATTTTGCACGCGCTTGATGGTACCACTAGGTGACGAGGCTCAAGTGGAAGCTCATTTTGGACTTTCGGATATAGTGCTAATCTCGACGCAAGATAGGTGCACGGTGTGCGTGGAACGTACCATTGGCTCAGAAATCGTTTTGGACGCACCCGTTGGAACTCCTAGGTTATGTGGGTCATGTGGAATCTCACTTCTTTTCGTTTGGAGACTGTGTTAATGTCAGTGAAAGATAGGTACATGGTTTGCACTAGATGTACCGTAGGCTCAACTGGAAGCTCGTTTTGGCCTTTTAGACATGGTGCTAATCTTGACGCAAGAAAGGTGCACGGTTTGCGTCAAACGTACCATTGGATCAGAAATCATTTTGGACGCACCTGATGGAACTCCTAGGTGACGTGGGTCATGTGGAATCTCACTTCATTCCATTTGGAGATAATGTTAGTGTTGGTGCAAGATAGGTGCATGGTTTGCGCTAGATTACCATAGGCTTACAAATCATTTTGGACGCAACCGATGGAACTCCTAGGTGACGTGGGTCATGTGGAATATCGCTTCTTTCCATTTAGAGGTAGTGTTGGTGTCGGTGAGGTGACGTGGGTCATGTGGAATCTCACTTCATTCTGTTTGGAGACAGTGTTAGTGTCGGTGCAAGATGAGTGCACGGTTTGCGCAAGATGTACTATAGGCTTACAAATTGTTTTGCACGCACCCGATGGAACTCCTAGGTTTCGTGGGTCATGTGGAATCTTGCTTCTTTCCATTTGGAGACTGTGTTGGTGACGGTGCAAGATAGGTGCATGGTTTGCGCTAGATGTAAGGCTTATAAATTGTTTTGCACGCTCTCGATGGTTCCACTAGGTGACGAGGCTCAAGTGGAAGCTCGTTTCAAACTTTTGGATATAGTGCTAATCTCGACGCAAGATAGGTGCACGGTTTGCATGCAAAGTACCATTGGCTCAGAAATCATTTTGGACGCACCCGTTGGAACTCCTAGGTGCTGTGGGTCATGTGGAATCTCACTTTTTTCTGTTTGGAGACAATGTTAATGTCGGTGCAAGATAGGTACATGGGTTGCACTAGACGTTCCATAGGCTCAACTGGAAGCTCGTTTCGGCCTTTCAGACATGGTGCTAATCTTGACGCATAAAAGGTGCATGGTTTGCGTCAAACGTACCATTTTTATAGGAAATCATTTTAGACGCACCCGATGGAACTCCTAGGTGACATGGGTCATGTGGAATCTCACTTCATTCCGTTTGGAGATAGTGTTAGTGTTGGTGCAAAATAGGTGCATGGTTTGCGCTAGATGTACCATAGGCATACAAATCGGTTTGGACGCAACCGAGGGAACTCCTAGGTGATGTGGGTCATGTGGAATATCGCTTCTTTCTATTTGGAGATAGTGTTGGTGTCGGTTAGGTGACGTGGGCCATGTGGAATCTCACTTCATTCCGTTTGGAGACAGTGTTAGTGTCGGTGCAAGATGGATGCATGGTTTGCTCTAGATGTACCATAGGCTTACAAATCATTTTGGACGCAACCGATGGAACTCCTAGGTGACGTGGGTCATGTGGAATATCGCTTCTTTCCGTTTCAAGACAGTGTTGGTGTCGGTTAGGTGACGTGGGTCATGTGGAATCTCACTTCATTCCATTTGAAGACAGTGTTAGTGTTAGTGCAAGATGGGTGCATGGTTTGCGCTAGATGTACCATAGGCTTACATATCATTTTGGACGCAACCGATGGAACTCCTAGGTGATGTGGGTCATGTGGAATCTTGCTTCTTTCCGTTTGGAGACAGTGTTGGTGTCAGTTAGGTGACGTGGGTCATGTGGAATCTCACTTCATTCCATTTGGAAATAGTGTTAGTGTCGGTGTAAGATGGGTGCATTGTTTGCGCTAGATGTACCATAGGCTTATAAATCGTTTTGGATGCACCCGATGGAACTCCTAGGTGACGTGGGTCATGTGGAATCTCGCTTCTTTCCATTTGGAGACTGTGTTGGTGTCGGTGCAAGATAGGTGCATGGTTTGCGCTAGACGTACCATAGGCTTATAAATCGTTTTGCATGCGCTCGGTGGTACCACTAGGTGACGAGGCTCAAGTGGAAGCTCGTTTCAGACTTTTGGATATAGTGCTAATCTCGACGCAAGATAGGTGCACGGTTTGCGTGGAACGTACCATTGGCTCAGAAATCATTTTGGACGCACCCGTTGGCACTCCTAGGTGATGTGGGTCATGTGGAATCTCACTTCTTTCCGTTTGGAGACAGTGTTAATGTCAGTGAAAGATAGGTACATGGTTTGCACTAGACGTACCATAGGCTCAATTGGAAGCTCGTTTTGGCCTTTCAGACATGGTGCTAATCTTGAAGCAAGAAAGGTGCACGGTTTGCGTCAAACGTACCATTGGATCAGAAATCATTTTGGACGCACCTGATGGAACTCCTAGGTGACGTGGGTCTTGTGGAATATCACTTCATTCTGTTTGGAGACAATGTTAGTGTTGGTGCAAGATAGGTGCATGGTTTGAGCTAGATTACCATAGGCTTACAAATCGTTTTGGACGCAACCGATGGAACTCCTAGGTGAAGTGGGTCATGTGGAATATCGCTTCTTTCCGTTTAGAGATAGTGTTGGTGTCGGTGAGGTGACGTGGGTCTTGTGGAATCTCACTTCATTCCGTTTGGAGACAGTGTTATTGTCGGTGCAAGATGGGTGCATGGTTTGCGCTAGATATACCATAGGCTTACAAATCGTTTTGGACGCAACCGATGGAACTCCTAGGTGATGTGGGTCATGTGGAATATCACTTCTTTCCATTTGGAGACAGTGTTGGTGTCGGTTAGGTGTCGTGGGTCATGTGGAATCTCACTTCATTCCGTTTGGAGACAGTGTTAGTGTCGGTGCAAGATGGATGCATGGTTTGCTCTAGATGTACCATAGGCTTACAAATCATTTTGGACGCAACCGATGGAACTCCTAGGTGACGTGGGTCATGTGGAATATCGCTTCTTTCCATTTGGAGACAGTGTTGGTGTCGGTTAGGTGATGTGGGTCATGTGGAATCTCACTTCATTCCATTTGGAAATAGTGTTAGTGTCGGTGTAAGATGGGTGCATGGTTTACGCTAGATGTACCATAGGCTTATAAATCGTTTTGGACGCACCCGATGGAACTCCTAGGTGACGTGGGTCATGTGGAATCTTGCTTCTTTCCATTTGGAGACTGTGTTGGTGTCGGTGCAAGATAGGTGCATGGTTTGCGCTAGACGTACCATAGGCTTATAAATCGTTTTGCACGCGCTCGATGGTACCACTAGGTGACGAGGCTCAAGTGGAAGCTCGTTTCGGACTTTGGGATATAGTGCTAATCTCGACGCAAGATAGGTGCACGGTTTGCGTGGAGCGTACCATTGGCTCAGAAATCATTTTGGACGCACCCGTTGGAACTCCTAGGTGATGTGGGTCATGTGGAATATCACTTCTTTCCGTTTGGAGACAGTGTTAATGTCAGTGAAAGATAGTTACATGGTTTGCACTAGACATACCATAGGCTCAATTGGAAGCTCGTTTTGGCCTTTCAGACATGGTGCTAATCTTGACGCAAGAAAGGTGCACGGTTTGCGTCAAACGTACCATTGGATCAGAAATCATTTTGGACGCACCTGATGGAACTCCTAGGTGACGTGGGTCATGTGGAATCTCACTTCATTCCGTTTGGAGACAATGTCAGTGTTGGTGCAAGATAGGTGCATGGTTTGCGCTAGATTACCATAGGCTTACAAATCATTTAGGACGCAACCGATGGAACTCCTAGGTGACGTGGGTCATGTGGAATATCGCTTATTTCCGTTTAGAGACAGTGTTGGTGTCGGTGAGGTGACGTGGGTCATGTGGAATCTCACCTTAATCTGTTTGGAGACAGTGTTAGTGTCGGTGCAAGATGGGTGCATGGTTTGTGCTAGATATACCATAGGCTTACAAATCGTTTTGGACGCAACCGATGGAAATCCTAGGTGACTTGGGTCATGTGGAATATCACTTCTTTCCATTTGGATACAGTGTTGGTGTAGGTTAGGTGACGTGGGTCATGTGGAATCTCACTTCATTCCGTTTGGAGACAGTGTTAGTGTCGGTGCAAGATGGGTGCATGGTTTGCGCTAAATGTACCATAGGCTTACAAATCATTTTGCACACACCCGATGGAACTCCTAGGTGACGTGGGTCATGTGGAATCTCGCTTCTTTCCATTTGGAGACTGTGTTGGTGTCGGTGCAAGATAGGTGCATGGTTTGCGCTAGATGTACCATAGGCCTATAAATCGTTTTGCACGCTCTCGATGGTACCACTAGGTGATGAGGCTCAAGTGGAAGCTCGTTTCGGACTTTCGGATATAGTGCTAATCTCGACGCAAGATAGGTGCACGGTTTGCGTGCAATGTACCATTGGCTCAGAAATTGTTTTGGACGCACCCGTTGGAACTCCTAGGTGCTGTGGGTCATGTGGAATCTCACTTCTTTCCGTTTGGAGACAATGTTAATGTCGGTGCAAGATAGGTACATGGGTTGCACTAGACGTACCATCGGCTCAACAGGAAGCTCGTTTCGGCCTTTTGGACATGGTGCTAATCTGGACGCAAGAAAGGTGCACGGTTTGCGTCAAACGTACCATTGGATCGGAAATCATTTTAGACGCACCCGATGGAACTCCTAGGTGACGTGGGTCATGTGGAATCTCACTTCATTCCGTTTGGAGACAGTGTTAGTGTTGGTGCAAGATAGGTGCATGGTTTGCGCTAGATGTACCATAGGCATACAAATCGGTTTGGACGCAACCGAGGGAACTCCTAGGTGATGTGGGTCATGTGGAATATCGCTTCTTTCTGTTTGGAGACAGTGTTGGTGTCAGTTAGGTGACGTGGGTAATGTGGAATCTCACTTCATTCCGTTTGGAGACAGTGTTAGTGTCGGTGCAAGATGGATGCATGGTTTGCTCTAGATGTACCATAGGCTTACAAATCATTTTGGACGCAACCGATGGAACTCCTAGGTGATGTGGGTCACGTGGAATATCGCTTCTTTCCATTTGGAGATAGTGTTGGTGTCGGTTGGGTGACGTGGGTCATGTGGAACCTCACTTCATTCCGTTTGGAGACAATGTTAGTGTCGGTGCAAGATGGGTGCATGGTTTGCGCTAGATATACCATAGGCTTACAAATCGTTTTGGACGCAACCGATGGAACTCCTAGGTGACTTGAGTCATGTGGAATATCACTTCTTTCCATTTGGAGACAGTGTTGGTGTCGGTTAGGTGACGTGGGTCATGTGGAATCTCACTTCATTCCGTTTGGAGACAGTGTTAGTGTCGGTGCAAGATGGGTGCATGGTTTGCGCTAGATGTACCATAGGCTTACAAATCATTTTGGACGCAACCGATGGAACTCCTAGGTGATGTGGGTCATGTGGAATCTCGCTTCTTTTCGTTTGGAGATAGTGTTGGTGTCGGTTGGGTGACGTGGGTCATGTGGAATCTCACTTCATTCTATTTGGAGACAGTGTTAGTGTCGGTGCAAGATGGGTGCATGGTTTGCGCTAGATGTACCATAGGCTTACAAATCATTTTGCACGCACCCGATGGAACTCCTAGGTGACGTGGGTCATGTGGAATCTTGCTTCTTTCCATTTGGAGACTGTGTTGGTGTCGGTGCAAGATAGGCGCATGGTTTGCGCTAGATGTACCATAGGCTTATAAATCATTTGCACGCTCTCGATGGTACCACTAGGTGACGAGGCTCAAGTGGAAGCTCGTTTTGGACTTTCGGATATAGTGCTATTCTCGACGCAAGATAGGTGCACGGTTTGCGTGCAATGTACCATTGGCTCGGAAATCATTTTGGACGCACCCGTTGGAACTCCTAGGTGTTGTGGGTCATGTGGAATCTCACTTCTTTTCATTTGGAGACAATGTTAATGTCGGTGCAAGATAGGTACATGGGTTGCACTAGACGTAGCATAGGCTCAACAGGAAGCTCGTTTCGGCCTTTTCGGACATGGTGCTAATCTTGACGCAAAAAAGGTGCACGGTTTGCGTCAAACATACCATTGGATCAGAAATCATTTTAGACACACCCGATGGAACTCCTAGGTGACGTGGGTCATGTGGAATCTCGCTTCATTCTATTTGGAGACAGTGTTAGTGTTGGTGCAAGATAGGTGCATGGTTTGCGCTAGATGTGCCATAGGCTTACAAATCGGTTTGGACGCAACCGATGGAACTCCTAGGTGACGTGGGTCATGTGGAATATCGCTTCTTTCCGTTTGGAGACAGTGTTGGTGTCGGTTAGGTGACGTGGGTCATGTGGAATCTCACTTCATTCCGTTTGGAGATAGTGTTAGTGTCGGTGCAAGATGGGTGCATGGTTTGCGCTAGATGTACCATTGGCTTACAAATCGTTTTGGACGCAACCGATGGAACTCCTAGGTGACTTGGGTCATGTGGAATATCACTTCTTTCCATTTGGAGACAGTGTTGGTGTCGGTTAGGTGACGTGGGTCATGTGGAATCTCACTTCATTCTGTTTGGAGACAATGTTAGTGTCGGTGCAAGATGGGTGCATGGTTTGCGCTAGATGTACCATAGGCTTACAAATCATTTTGGACGCAACCGATGGAACTCTTGGGTGACGTGGGTCATTTGGAATCTCGCTTCTTTCCGTTTGGAGACAGTGTTGGTGTCGGTTGGGTGACGTGGGTCATGTGGAATCTCACTTCATTCCGTTTGGAGACAGTGTTAGTGTCGGTGCAAGATGGGTGCATGGTTTGCGCTAGATGTACCATAGGCTTAGAAATCGTTTTGCATGCACCCGATGGAACTCCTAGGTGACGTGGGTCATGTGGAATCTCGCTTCTTTCCATTTGGAGACTGTGTTGGTGTCGGTGCAAGATAGGTGCATGGTTTGCGCTAGATGTACCATAGGCTTATAAATCATTTTGCACGCTCTCGATGGAACCACTAGGTGACGAGGCTCAAGTAGAAGCTCATTTCGGACTTTCGGATATAGTGCTAATCTCGACGCAAGATAGGTGCACGGTTTGCGTGCAATGTACCATTGGCTCAGAAATCGTTTTGGACGCACCCGTTGGAACTCCTAGGTGCTGTGGGTCATGTGGAATCTCACTTCTTTCCGTTTGGAGACAATGTTAATGTCGGTGCAAGATAGGTACATGGGTTGCACTAGACGTACCATAGGCTCAACAGGAAGCTCGTTTCGGCCTTTCGGACATGGTGCTAATCCGGACGCAAGAAAGGTGCACGGTTTGCGTCAAACGTACCATTGGATCGGAAATCATTTTAGACGCACCCGATGGAACTCCTAGGTGACGTGGGTCATGTGGAATCTCACTTCATTCTGTTTGGAGACAGTGTTAGTGTTGGTGCAAGATAGGTGCATGGTTTGCGCTAGATGTACCATAGGCATACAAATCGGTTTGGACGCAACCGAGGGAACTCCTAGATGATGTGGGTCATGTGGAATATCGCTTCTTTCTGTTTGGAGACAGTGTTGGTGTCAGTTAGGTGACGTGGGTAATGTGGAATCTCACTTCATTCCGTTTGGAGACAGTGTTAGTGTCGGTGCAAGATGGATGCATGGTTTGCTCTAGATGTACCATAGGCTTACAAATCATTTTGGACGCAACCGATGGAACTCCTAGGTGATGTGGGTCATGTGGAATATCGCTTCTTTCCATTTGGAGATAGTGTTGGTGTCGGTTGGGTGACGTGGGTCATGTGGAACCTCACTTCATTCCGTTTGGAGACAGTGTTAGTGTCGGTGCAAGATGGGTGCATGGTTTGCGCTAGATATACCATAGGCTTACAAATCATTTTGGACGCAACAGATGGAACTCCTAGGTGACTTGAGTCATGTGGAATATCACTTCTTTCCATTTGGAGACAGTGTTGGTGTCGGTTAGGTGACGTGGGTCTTGTGGAATCTCACTTCATTCCGTTTGGAGACAGTGTTAGTGTCGGTGCAAGATGGGTGCATGGTTTGCGCTAGATGTACCATAGGCTTACAAATCATTTTGGACCCAATCGATGGAACTCCTAGGTGATGTGGGTCATGTGGAATCTCGCTTCTTTTCGTTTGGAGACAGTGTTGGTGTCGGTTGGGTGACGTGGGTCATGTGGAATCTCACTTCATTCTATTTGGAGACAGTGTTAGTGTCGGTGCAAGATGGGTGCATGGTTTGCGCTAGATGTACCATAGGCTTACAAATCATTTTGCACGCACCCGATGGAACTCCTAGGTGACGTGGGTCATGTGGAATCTCGCTTCTTTCCATTTGGAGACTGTGTTGGTGTCGGTGCAAGATAGGCGCATGGTTTGCGCTAGATGTACCATAGGCTTATAAATCATTTGCACGCTCTCGATGGTACCACTAGGTGACGAGGCTCAAGTGGAAGCTCGTTTTGGACTTTCGGATATAGTGCTATTCTCGACGCAAGATAGGTGCACGGTTTGCGTGCAATGTACCATTGGCTCAGAAATCATTTTGGACGCACCCGTTGGAACTCCTAGGTGTTGTGGGTCATGTGGAATCTCACTTCTTTCCGTTTGGAGACAATGTTAATGTCGGTGCAAGATAGGTACATGGGTTGCACTAGACGTACCATAGGCTCAACAGGAAGCTCGTTTCGGCCTTTTCGGACATGGTGCTAATCTTGACGCAAAAAAGGTGCACGGTTTGCGTCAAACATACCATTGGATCAGAAATCATTTTAGACGCACCCGATGGAACTCCTAGGTGACGTGGGTCATGTGGAATCTCGCTTCATTCTATTTGGAGACAGTGTTAGTGTTGGTGCAAGATAGGTGCATGGTTTGCGCTAGATGTGCCATAGGCTTACAAATCGGTTTGGACGCAACCGATGGAACTCCTAGGTGACGTGGGTCATGTGGAATATCGCTTCTTTCCGTTTGGAGACAGTGTTGGTGTCGGTTAGGTGACGTGGGTCATGTGGAATCTCACTTCATTCCGTTTGGAGATAGTGTTAGTGTCGGTGCAAGATGGGTGCATGGTTTGCGCTAGATGTACCATTGGCTTACAAATCGTTTTGGACGCAACCGATGGAACTCCTAGGTGACTTGGGTCATGTGGAATATCACTTCTTTCCATTTGGAGACAGTGTTGGTGTCGGTTAGGTGACGTGGGTCATGTGGAATCTCACTTCATTCTGTTTGGAGACAGTGTTAGTGTCGGTGCAAGATGGGTGCATGGCTTGCGCTAGATGTACCATAGGCTTACAAATCATTTTGGACGCAACCGATGGAACTCCTGGGTGACGTGGGTCATTTGGAATCTCGCTTCTTTCCGTTTGGATACAGTGTTGGTGTCGGTTGGGTGACGTGGGTCATGTGGAATCTCACTTCATTCCGTTTGGAGACAGTGTTAGTGTCGGTGCAAGATGGGTGCATGGTTTGCGCTAGATGTACCATAGGCTTAGAAATCATTTTGCACGCACCCGATGGAACTCCTAGGTGACGTGGGTCATGTGGAATCTCGCTTCTTTCCATTTGGAGACTGTGTTGGTGTCGGTGCAAGATAGGCGCATGGTTTGCGCTAGATGTACCATAGGCTTATAAATCATTTGCACGCTCTCGATGGTACCACTAGGTGACGAGGCTCAAGTGGAAGCTCGTTTTGGACTTTCGGATATAGTGCTATTCTCGACGCAAGATAGGTGCACGGTTTGCGTGCAATGTACCATTGGCTCAGAAATCATTTTGGACGCACCCGTTGGAACTCCTAGGTGTTGTGGGTCATGTGGAATCTCACTTCTTTCTGTTTGGAGACAATGTTAATGTCGGTGCAAGATAGGTACATGGGTTGCACTAGACGTACCATAGGCTCAACAGGAAGCTCGTTTCGGCCTTTTCAGACATGGTGCTAATCTTGACGCAAAAAAGGTGCACGGTTTGCGTCAAACATACCATTGGATCAGAAATCATTTTAGACGCACCCGATGGAACTCCTAGGTGACGTGGGTCATGTGGAATCTCGCTTCATTCTATTTGGAGACAGTGTTAGTGTTGGTGCAAGATAGGTGCATGGTTTGCGCTAGATGTGCCATAGGCTTACAAATCGGTTTGGACGCAACCGATGGAACTCCTAGGTGACGTGGGTCATGTGGAATATCGCTTCTTTCCGTTTGGAGACAGTGTTGGTGTCGGTTAGGTGACGTGGGTCATGTGGAATCTCACTTCATTCCGTTTGGAGATAGTGTTAGTGTCGGTGCAAGATGGGTGCATGGTTTGCGCTAGATGTACCATTGGCTTACAAATCGTTTTGGACGCAACCGATGGAACTCCTAGGTGACTTGGGTCATGTGGAATATCACTTCTTTCCATTTGGAGACAGTGTTGGTGTCGGTTAGGTGACGTGGGTCATGTGGAATCTCACTTCATTCTGTTTGGAGACAGTGTTAGTGTCGGTGCAAGATGGGTGCATGGCTTGCGCTAGATGTACCATAGGCTTACAAATCATTTTGGACGCAACCGATGGAACTCCTGGGTGACGTGGGTCATTTGGAATCTCGCTTCTTTCCGTTTGGAGATAGTGTTGGTGTCGGTTGGGTGACGTGGGTCATGTGGAATCTCACTTCATTCCATTTGGAGACAGTGTTAGTGTCGGTGCAAGATGGGTGCATGGTTTGCGCTAGATGTACCATAGGCTTAGAAATCATTTTGCACGCACCCGATGGAACTCCTAGGTGACGTGGGTCATGTGGAATCTCGCTTCTTTCCATTTGGAGACTGTGTTGGTGTCGGTGCAAGATAGGTGCATGGTTTGCGCTAGATGTACCATAGGCTTATAAATCATTTTGCACGCTCTCGATGGAACCACTAGGTGACGAGGCTCAAGTGGAAGCTCATTTCGGACTTTGGGATATAGTGCTAATCTCGACGCAAGATAGGTGCATGGTTTGCGTGCAATGTACCATTGGCTCAGAAATCGTTTTGGACGCACCCGTTGGAACTCCTAGGTGCTGTGGGTCATGTGGAATCTCACTTCTTTCCGTTTGGAGACAATGTTAATGTCGGTGCAAGATAGGTACATGGGTTGCACTAGACGTACCATAGGCTCAACAGGAAGCTCGTTTCGGCCTTTTCGGACATGGTGCTAATCTTGACGCAAAAAAGGTGCACGGTTTGCGTCAAACATACCATTGGATCAGAAATCATTTTAGACGCACCCGATGGAACTCCTAGGTGACGTGGGTCATGTGGAATCTCGCTTCATTCTATTTGGAGACAGTGTTAGTGTTGGTGCAAGATAGGTGCATGGTTTGTGCTAGATGTGCCATAGGCTTACAAATCGGTTTGGACGCAACCGATGGAACTCCTAGGTGACGTGGGTCATGTGGAATATCGCTTCTTTCCGTTTGGAGACAGTGTTGGTGTCGGTTAGGTGACGTGGGTCATGTGGAATCTCACTTCATTCCGTTTGGAGATAGTGTTAGTGTCGGTGCAAGATGGGTGCATGGTTTGCGCTAGATGTACCATTGGCTTACAAATCGTTTTGGACGCAACCGATGGAACTCCTAGGTGACTTGGGTCATGTGGAATATCACTTCTTTCCATTTGGAGACAGTGTTGGTGTCGGTTAGGTGACGTGGGTCATGTGGAATCTCACTTCATTCCGTTTGGAGACAGTGTTAGTGTCGGTGCAAGATGGGTGCATGGTTTGCGCTAGATGTACCATAGGCTTACAAATCATTTTGGACGCAACCGATGGAACTCCTAGGTGATGTGGGTCATGTGGAATCTCGCTTCTTTTCGTTTGGAGACAGTGTTGGTGTCGGTTGGGTGACGTGGGTCATGTGGAATCTCACTTCATTCTATTTGGAGACAGTGTTAGTGTCGGTGCAAGATGGGTGCATGGTTTGCGCTAGATGTACCATAGGCTTACAAATCATTTTGCACGCACCCGATGGAACTCCTAGGTGACGTGGGTCATGTGGAATCTCGCTTCTTTCCATTTGGAGACTGTGTTGTTGTCGATGCAAGATAGGCGCATGGTTTGCGCTAGATGTACCATAGGCTTATAAATCATTTGCACGCTCTCAATGGTACCACTAGGTGACGAGGCTCAAGTGGAAGCTCGTTTTGGACTTTCGGATATAGTGCTATTCTCGACGCAAGATAGGTGCACGGTTTGCGTGCAATGTACCATTGGCTCAGAAATCATTTTGGACGCACCCGTTGGAACTCCTAGGTGTTGTGGGTCATGTGGAATCTCACTTCTTTCTGTTTGGAGACAATGTTAATGTCGGTGCAAGATAGGTACATGGGTTGCACTAGACGTACCATAGGCTCAACAGGAAGGTCGTTTTGGCCTTTTCGGACATGGTGCTAATCTTGACGCAAAAAAGGTGCACGGTTTGCGTCAAACATACCATTGGATCAGAAATCATTTTAGACACACCCGATGGAACTCCTAGGTGACGTGGGTCATGTGGAATCTCGCTTCATTCTATTTGGAGACAGTGTTAGTGTTGGTGCAAGATAGGTGCATGGTTTGCGCTAGATGTGCCATAGGCTTACAAATCGGTTTGGACGCAACCGATGGAACTCCTAGGTGACGTGGGTCATGTGGAATATCGCTTCTTTCCGTTTGGAGACAGTGTTGGTGTTGGTTAGGTGACGTGGGTCATGTGGAATCTCACTTCATTCCGTTTGGAGATAGTGTTAGTGTCGGTGCAAGATGGGTGCATGGTTTGCGCTAGATGTACCATTGGCTTACAAATCGTTTTGGACGCAACCGATGGAACTCCTAGGTGACTTGGGTCATGTGGAATATCACTTCTTTCCATTTGGAGACAGTGTTGGTGTCGGTTAGGTGACGTGGGTCATGTGGAATCTCACTTCATTCTGTTTGGAGACAGTGTTAGTATCGGTGCAAGATGGGTGCATGGTTTGCGCTAGATGTACCATAGGCTTACAAATCATTTTGGACACAACCGATGGAACTCCTAGGTGACGTGGGTCATTTGGAATCTCGCTTCTTTCCGTTTGGAGACAGTGTTGGTGTCGGTTGGGTGACGTGGGTCATGTGGAATCTCACATAATTCCATTTGGAGACAGTGTTAGTGTCGGTGCAAGATGGGTGCATGGTTTGCGCTAGATGTACCATAGGCTTAGAAATCGTTTTGCACGCACCCGATGGAACTCCTAGGTGACGTGGGTCATGTGGAATCTCGCTTCTTTCCATTTGGAGACTGTGTTGGTGTCGGTGCAAGATAGGTGCATGGTTTGCGCTAGATGTACCATAGGCTTATAAATCATTTTGCACGCTCTCGATGGAACCACTAGGTGACGAGGCTCAAGTGGAAGCTCATTTCGGACTTTCGGATATAGAGCTAATCTCGACGCAAGATAGGTGCACGGTTTGCGTGCAATGTACCATTAGCTCAGAAATCGTTTTGGACGCACCCGTTGGAACTCCTAGGTGCTGTGGGTCATGTGGAATCTCACTTCTTTCCGTTTGGAGACAATGTTAATGTCGGTGCAAGATAGGTACATGGGTTGCACTAGACGTACCATAGGCTCAACAGGAAGCTCGTTTCGGCCTTTCGGACATGGTGCTAATCTGGACGCAAGAAAGGTGCACGGTTTGCGTCAAACGTACCATTGGATCGGAAATCATTTTAGACGCACCCGATGGAACTCCTAGGTGACGTGGGTCATGTGGAATCTCACTTCATTCCGTTTGGAGACAGTGTTAGTGTTGGTGCAAGATAGGTGCATGGTTTGCGCTAGATGTACCATAGGCATACAAATCGGTTTGGACGCAACCGAGGGAACTCCTAGGTGATGTGGGTCATGTGGAATATCGCTTCTTTCTGTTTGGAGACAGTGTTGGTGTCAGTTAGGTGACGTGGGTAATGTGGAATCTCACTTCATTCCGTTTGGAGACAGTGTTAGTGTCGGTGCAAGATGGATGCATGGTTTGCTCTAGATGTACCATAGGCTTACAAATCATTTTGGACGCAACCGATGGAACTCCTAGGTGATGTGGGTCATGTGGAATATCGCTTCTTTCCATTTGGAGATAGTGTTGGTGTCGGTTGGGTGACGTGGGTCTTGTGGAACCTCACTTCATTCTGTTTGGAGACAGTGTTAGTGTCGGTGCAAGATGGGTGCATGGTTTGCGCTAGATATACCATAGGCTTACAAATCGTTTTGGACGCAACCGATGGAACTCCTAGGTGACGTGGGTCATGTGGAATCTCGCTTCTTTCCATTTGGAGACAGTGTTGGTGTCGGTTAGGTGACGTGGGCCATGTGGAATCTCACTTCATTCCATTTGGAGACAGTGTTAGTGTCAGTGCAAGATGGGTGCATGGTTTGCGCTAGATGTACCATAGACTTACATATCATTTTGGACGCATCTGATGGAACTCCTAGGTGACGTGGGTCATGTGAAATATCACTTCTTTCCGTTTGGAGACAGTGTTGGTGTCGGTTAGGTGACGTGGGTCATGTGGAATCTCACTTCATTCCATTTGGAAACAGTGTTACTGTCGGTGTAAGATGGGTGCATGGTTTGCGCTAGATGTACCATAGGCTTATAAATCATTTTGGACGCACCCGATGGAACTCCTAGGTGACGTGGGTCATGTGGAATCTCGCTTCTTTCCATTTGGAGACTGTGTTGGTGTCGGTGCAAGATAGGTGCATGGTTTGCGCTAGATGTACCACAGGCATATAAAACATTTTGCCCGCGCTCGATGGTACCACTAGGTGACGAGGCTCAAGTGTAAGCTCGTTTTGGACTTTCGGTTATAGTGCTAATCTCAACGGAAGATAGTTGCACGGTTTGCGTGCAATGTACCATTGGCTCAGAAATCGTTTTGCACGCACCCGTTGGAACTCCTAGGTGTTGTGGGTCATGTGGAATCTCACTTCTTTCCGTTTGGAGACAATGTTAATGTCGGTGCAAGATAGGTACATGGGTTGCACTAGATGTACCATAGGCTCAACTAGAAGCTCGTTTCGGCCTTTTCGGACATGGTGCTAATCTTGACGCAAAAAAGTTGCACGGTTGCGTCAAACATACCGTTGGATCGGAAATCATTTTAGACGCACCCGATGGAACTCCTAGGTGACGTGGGTCATGTGGAATCACAGTTCATTCTGTTTGGAGACAGTGTTAGTGTTGGTGCAAGATAGGTGCATGGTTTGCGCTAGATGTACCATAGGCATACAAATTGGTTTGGACACAACCGATGGAACTCCGAGGTGATGTGGGTCATGTGGAATATCGCTTCTTTCTATTTGGAGACAGTGTTAGTGTCGGTTAGGTGACGTGGGTCATGTGGAATCTCACTTTATTCCGTTTGGAGACAGTGTTAGTGTCGGTGCAAGGTGGATGCTTGGTTTGCCCTAGATGTACCATAGGCTTACAAATCATTTTGGACGCAACCGATGGAACTCCTAGGTGACGTGGGTCATGTGGAATATCGCTTCTTTTCGTTTGGAGACAGTGTTGGTGTCGGTTAGGTGACGTGGGTCATGTTGAATCTCACTTCATTCCATTTGGAAACATTGTTAGTGTCGGTGTAAGATGGGTGCATGGTTTGCGCTAGAAGTACCATAGGCTTATAAATCATTTTGGACGCACCCGATGGAACTCCTAGGTGACGTGGGTCATGTGGAATCTCGCTTCTTTCCATTTGGAGACTGTGTTGGTGTCGGTGCAAGATAGGTGCATGGTTTGCGCTAGACGTACCATAGGCTTATAAATCATTTTGCATGCGCTCAATGTTACCACTAGGTGACGAGGCTCAAGTGGAAGCTCGTTTTGGACTTTCGGATATAGTGCTAATCTCGACGCAAGATAGGTGCACGGTTTGCGTGGAACATACCATTGGCTCAGAAATCGTTTTGCACGCTCCCGTTGGAACTTCTAGGTGATGTGGGTCATGTGGAATCTCACTTCTTTCCGTTTGGAGACAGTGTTAATGTCAGTGAAAGATAGTTACATGGTTTGCACTAGACATACCATAGGCTCAACTGGAAGCTCATTTTGGCCTTTCAGACATGGTGCTAATCTTGACGCAAGAAAGGTGCACGGTTTGCGTCAAACATACCATTGGATCAGAAATCATTTAGGACGCACCTGATTGAACTCCTAGGTGACGTGAGTCATGTGGAATCTCACTTCATTCCGTTTGGAGACAATGTTAGTGTTGGTGCAAGATAGGTGCATGGTTTGCGCTACATTACCATAGGCTTACAAATCGTTTTGGACGTAACCGATGGAACTCCTAGGTGACGTGGGTCATGTGGAATATCACTTATTTCCATTTAGAGACAGTGTTGGTGTCGGTGAGGTGACGTGGGTCATGTGGAATCTCACTTCATTCCATTTGGAGATAGTGTTAGTGTCGGTGCAAGATGGGTGCATGGTTTGCGCTAGATATACCATAGGCTTACAAATCATTTTGGACGCAACCGATGGAACTCCTAGGTGACTTGGGTCATGTGGAATATCACTTCTTTCTGTTTGGAGACAGTGTTGGTGTCGGTTAGGTGACATGGGTCATGTGGAATCTCACTTCATTCCGTTTGGAGACAGTGTTAGTGTCGGTGTAAGATGGGTGCATGGTTTGCGCTAGATGTACCATAGGCTTACAAATCATTTTGGACGCAACCGATAGAACTCCTAGGTGACGTGGGTCATGTGGAATCTCGCTTCTTTTTGTTTGGAGACAGTGTTGGTGTTGGTTGGGTGACGTGGGTCATGTGGAATCTCACTTCATTCCGTTTGGAGGCAGTGTTAGTGTCGGTGCAAGATGGGTGCATGGTTTGCGCTAGATGTACCATAGGCTTACAAATCATTTTGCACGCACCCGATGGAACTCCTAGGTGACGTGGGTCATGTGAAATCTCGCTTCTTTCCATTTGGAGACTGTGTTGGTGTCGGTGCAAGATAGGTGCATGGTTTGCGCTAGATGTACCATAGGCTTATAAATCGTTTTGCACGCTCTCGATGGTACCACTAGGTGACGAGACTCAAGTGGGAGCTCATTTCGGACTTTCGGATATAGTGCTAATCTCGACGCAAGATAGGTGCACGGTTTCCGTGCAATGTACCATTGGCTCAGAAATCGTTTTGGACGCACCCGTTGGAACTCCTAGGTGTTGTGGGTCATGTGGAATCTCACTTCTTTCCGTTTGGAGACAATGTTAATGTCGGTGGAAGATAGGTACATGGGTTGCACTAGACGTACCATAGGCTCAACTGGAAGCTCGTTTCGGCCTTTCGGACATGGTGCTAATCTTGACGCAAAAAAGGTGCACGGTTTGCGTCAAACGTACCATTGGATCAGAAATCATTTTAGACGCACCCGATGGAACTCCTAGGTGACGTGGGTCATGTGGAATCTCACTTCATTCCGTTTGGAGACAGTGTTAGTGTTGGTGCAAGATAGGTGCATGGTTTGCGCTAGATGTACCATAGGCATACAAATCGGTTTGGACGCAAACGAGGGAACTCCTAAGTGATGTGGGTCATGTGTTATATCGCTTCTTTCTGTTTGGAGACAGTGTTGGTGTCGGTTAGGTGACGTGGGTCATGTGGAATCTCACTTCATTCCGTTTGGAGACAGTGTTAGTGTCGGTGTAAGATGGATGCATGGTTTGCTCTAGATGTACTGATAGAGCTGGAGTGCCCGATCCTTCGGTGAGTGGAGGATAACTACGATTTGGTGGGTGTCGACCCTCGCGATCCGACTACGACGAACAAGTCCGTGGCGCCTTAGCAATCGCTGAACCAACTCCCGATAGTTATTGACCTTGCTGGTGCTAGATCAGCCTGATCACGAAGATCAATTCCTGCTGGCAATCGAAGAACAAGCAAGAATTTGAGGCGAGCAACCCTGAATATTACTCGAAGGTGGGGTTCTGAATTACACGAAGACGAAGCTTCGGTAAGTAGCAATGGCTAACTTAAGCAAAACAAAACCCAAGCCAAAGAGGGGGCACAGCCCCTAGCTAAATAGGGGGAGGAGGGAGGAAGGAGGACGCCCAGCCTGCCCACAAGGCAGGGAATAGGCGCCCAAACAGCCACACACCATCTCCTTGATCCCCTTTCCTGATTTAGGTGGCGCAGCACCTTCCTGGTTATTTCTTGACAAAACTAAAAACACATAGGTGGCGCAGCACCTAGACATTATTCTAGGCAGGTTCATCATGAGCATAGATGGTGCATGCACTTAGGAAACTTCTGGTCCTTCATTCTTCAAAATCATCACGAAGTTTAATTCACATGCACGAGCTCGAGTGAGTGGTCCTGGTGGCGCCTGTGCTGGTTCAGTTGGAGTAGACATTCCCGTGTCGGGGTTGATGTCCTCATCATCCTCCCCTTCTTGAATCGAAGTCGTCCTCGACGGCAGCTCCTCAGCCTCGCCCGCATATGGTTTCAAATCTGCAACATTAAAACTAGAGGAAACACCATAGTCTGCAGGCAGGTCAAGTATATAAGCATTATCATTGATTTTCTTTAACACCTTGAAGGGACCAGCAGCACGGGGCATCAGCTTAGACCTGCGCAAACTAGGAAAGCGATCCTTGTGCAAATGCAACCAAACCAAGTCACCAGGTTCAAAAGTAACAAGTTTACGTCCTTTACTACCAACAGCCTGATTTTTAGCATTAGTGTGCGCAATGTTCTGCTGTGTTTGCTCATGGATGTCCAACATTTGTTTAACACGTGCAACAGCATCGACATGTGGGGCGTCCAAAGGGTCAAAGGACAGCAAGTCAATTGGCGCCCGTGGAATGTAACCATAGACAACCTGAAAAGGGCACATTTTCATGGAGGAATGTGTAGCACGATTGTAAGCAAACTCGACATGGGGCAAACAATCCTCCCAAAGTTTTAGATTCTTGTCTAACACAGCCCTAAGCATGGTAGATAAGGTTCTGTTCACAACCTCAATTTGCCCATCTGTTTGTGGGTGACAAGTGGTGCTGAAAAGCAATTTAGTTCCTAGTTTATTCCAAAGAGATCTCCAAAAATGACTTAGGAACTTAGCATCGCGATCTGAGACTATTGTATTTGGAACACCATGTAAACAAATAATCTCGTGAAAGAACAACTCAGCAACGCTGCTAGCATCATCAGTTTTATGACATGGTATGAAGTGAGCCATTTTAGAGAATCGATCAACAACCACAAAGATACTATCCCTCCCCTTCTTAGTTCGAGGTAAGCCCAAAACAAAATCCATAGAAATATCTAGCCAAGGAGAAGTAGGGACAGGTAACAGCATATACAAACCATGGTTGTTCAGGTGTGACTTAGCTTTCTGGCACGTGGTGCAGCGTGCAACAAAATGCTCCACGTCGCGGCGCATCTAGGGCCAAAAGAAGTGCGCGGCCAAAATCTCCTGTGTCTTGTAAACGCCAAAGTGTCCCATGAGGCCGCCACCATGCGCTTCCTGCAACAGCAAAAGACGAACCGAGCTTGCAGGAATACATAGCTTGTTAGCGCGGAACAAAAACCCATCGGTTACATGGAATTTACCCCATGGTTTACCATCCTTGCAATGCAGCATGATGTCCTTAAAGACAGGATCATCGGCGTATTGTTCTTTCACAGTTTGTAAACCAAAAATTTTAAAGTCTAACTGGGACAGCATGGTGTATCTACGCGACAAAGCATCAGCAATAATTTGTCTTTCCTGTTCTTGTGTTTGATGATGTAAGGAAAAGACTCTATGAATTCGACCCACTTAGCATGCCGACGGTTCAGATTAGTTTGGCTATGAATATGTTTTAATGCCTCATGATCAGAATGAATTATAAACTCGCGAGGCCAAAGATAGTGCTGCCATGTTTGAAGTGTGCGAACCAAAGCGAAAAGCTCCTTATCATAAGTTGAATAATTCAGACTAGCACCACTTAATTTTTCGCTAAAGTAAGCAACTGGCTTGCCCTCTTGCAGCAAAACACCGCCTAAGCCAATACCACTAGCATCGCATTCAAGTTCAAACATCTTATTGAAATCAGGTAGCTGTAGTAAGGGGGCATGTGTCAACTTATCTTTTAGAATGGTGAATGCCTCATCCTGTGCCGCACCCCAGGAGAAAGGAACGCCCTTCTTGGTGAGTTCATGCAACGGGGCGGCAATGGAGCTGAAGTCACGCACGAACCGTCGGTAGAAACCTGCAAGCCCAAGAAAACTCCGAATCTGCGTAACCGTCGTTGGCATGGGCCAGCTCTAGATGGTGTCAATCTTGCTGCTGTCCACTTCAATGCCCTGCGGAGTAACAACATAGCCAAGAAACGAAACACGTTGTGTGCAGAAGTCGCACTTGTCCAAGTTACCAAACAAGCGGGCAGCGCGCAAAGCATCAAAAACAGCATGCAAATGTTCCAAATGCTCTTTCATAGACTTGCTGTAAATTAGAATATCATCAAAATAAACAACCACAAACAATCCTATGAAAGGCCTCAAAACTTCATTCATTAAGCGCATAAATGTGCTGGGAGCATTAGTCAATCCAAACGGCATAACTAACCATTCATATAAGCCAAATTTTGTTTTAAAAGCCGTTTTCCATTCATCCCCAAGTTTCATTCGAATCTGATGGTACCCGCTACGCAAATCTACCTTGGAGAATATAACAGCACCGCTAAGCTCGTCAAGCATATCATCAAGGTGAGGTATAGGATAACGATAATGAATTGTAATATTGTTAATCGCTCGACAATCTACACACATGCGCCAGGTACCATCTTTCTTTGGGACAAGTAGTACAGGAACAGAGCAAGGGCTAAGAGACTCACGAATGTAGCCCTTATCAAGTAGCGCTTGGACTTGGCGCTGAATCTCCTTTGTCTCATCAGGATTGGTACGGTACGGGGCGCGGTTGGGAAGCTGGGCGCCCGGGATGAGGTCGATCTGGTGCTCAATGCCACGAATGGGAGGAAGACCTGGCGGTAAGTCCTTCGGAAACACATCGGCAAAGTCCTGCAAAAGCTTAGTAACAGCAGGGGGTATATCCAAAGATGGTGCATCATCGAGTGAAACCAGCACATGAGAACATACAAGCGCATAGCAAGGCATATTAGCAACATGTAGTTCATCAAAATCAGTACGTGTAGCAAGTAAAATAGGAGCATGTAGCTTAATCTCTTTAGACGTGGCTGGTTGTTGTTGGCATTGTTTTAATGCTTTAGTAGCCCGAGCAATGTCATCTTTCACAATCTGTTCAGGGGTCATTGGATGAAGAATAATTTTCTTGCCCTTAAATAGTAATGAATAATGATTTGTGTGACCATGATGTAAACAATCAGTATCATATTGCCAGGGCCTACCAAGCAACAACGAACATGCCTCCATAGGAACAACATCGCAATCAGTATAATCAGAATAAGATCCCATGGAGAAGTGAACACATACCGAGCGTGTTACCTTGAGTATGCCACCCTGGTTGAGCCATTGAATGTGGTAGGGATGTGGATGTGGACGCGTTTGGAGAGACAACTTCTCCACCAGATCCGAACTTGCCAAATTGTTGCAACTACCGCCGTCAATGATGATGCGAATGGATCGTTCTTGCACAACGCCTTTGGTGTGGAACAAAGTGTGGCGCTGGTTCTGCTCAGGCTGTGCAACCTGTGTACTGAGGACTCGCTGCACAACAAGACTCTCATACTTGTCAGCGTCAGTGGCAGCCACGTGTTCTTCCGCATGTCCTGAAACGTCAGCAGCAAGCATAGCATATATAGTTTCATCAGAATCACTAGCGGAAGAATACTCACCATCGTCATGTATAATCAATGTACGCTTGTTGGGGCAGTCCCGTATCACATGCCCATAACCTTTGCAACGATGGCATTGAATGTCCTTTGTGCGGCTAGTGGAAGAGGAGGTGCTCTTATTAGCTGAAAGGGCCGCTGGAGGTGGAGCTGCTGCCTTGTCACGTGACATACTGCTATGTGGGGAGGGCGCCGTAGGGGCTGAAGGGGTCAAAGTAGTGCGACCTGCAAAAGAGTTAGAATGGGTCCTTGCTCGTCGTCCCTGCACTTCACGTTCAGCTTTGCAAGCAAATGCAAACAAAGTAGTAATATCATCAAAGTGCTTATAATCAAGAATATCCTGAATTTCACGGTTCAAACCACCACGAAATTGTGCCATCGCAGCATCATTAGTCTCAACTAAACCACAACGAATCATGCCGGTTTGCAACTCCTGATAATACTCTTCTACAGATTTGGTTCCTTGCTGAAAACGCTGTATTTTATTAAGCAAGTCTCGTGCATAATAGGAAGGAACAAATCGGTGTTGCATGACAGTTTTTAATTGCTCCCAAGTTGTGGGAATGTTATTAGGGTGTTTGCTATGATGCTCACGCCACCAAATGGATGCGAAATCTGTAAACTCACTAGTAGCAGCCCTAACTTGATATTATGCAGGAACATCATGACAATGAAATTTCTGATCTACCGCAAGTTCCCAATCAAGATACGCACCCGGATCATATTTGCCATTAAATGAAGGAATCGTGAACTTAATCTTAGTAAATGAGTCGTTTCGATTACGTACCACGGCTCACCACGGCGGTTGCGGTGGCGCCCTCCATGGCGGTCCAGGTCGTCGATCTCGGTATCGCCACCATAATCAAATTCCGCACGTTGATCAGCAAGTTGTTGTACCAACTCATCAAGGCGTATAGTGAGCGTGGCAAGGCTGGTGGCGTGGGCAGCTTGTGCTTGCTGCATCTCCGTGAGCGTAGCATTTGTGGCCATTTGAGCGTCCTGAAATTGACTCACTTGCTCGTTGGCAATCCTAATCTCCTCTACCAAGCCCTCCACATGCTCGTTCATCTTGCGATTGAAGTGGTGAATGATGCCTTTAGTGCGTGGGGACTGAGGCATGGCGTCCTGATCAGCTGGCTCCCCTGTCATTGTTAGTGGAAAAACAACGAACACGAAAACAAGTATGTGCCCTAAAGCCTATAGGATATGGTGCTGATCAAGGCACTCAAACTAAAGCTGTTATCAAACTCTTACCCGTTCTTACCAAGCTCGCAGGGGTGACTTGCAACCAGCGGTACAACCTTCCAAAGATTGAATGGAGCGATTGCCAGAGGACACAGAGCTTGATCGCTGTAGAAAATTTGTGGAGTTCTGGGAAGGCTGCACTCAATTGCAAGGGTTAGCACAATCAAACAGCAATGCAAGGTTGAATAATAGTGCTAAACACGTCGCTATGTTGCTGGAAACAAGTGGAAACGTGCAAAGGCAGCAAAGGTGGTGGCGCCCAAGGGGGGAGGCGCCCTTGTGTGTTCCTGTCCAGAGAGGAAGACCAGCGCCCAAATCAGGGTGGCTCACAACAGCTGGAATTCTTCTTTCCAAAACTTGACAATCTGAAATAAGGAAGAATATTGCACCAAATCCCAAAACAAGGAAAGGGGGTGGTGCCCAACAGGGGAAAAGACCTGCCCCCCAATTGTAATTTTGTTGCCTTGTATGGTGCGGCTTTTCCTTTCCTTCTTTTTTGTTTTTTGTTTAATATATTGGCACCTTGCCTTTTTTGTTTTGAATAGATTGGCACCTTGCCTTTTTTTCTTTTCTGGATACTTTCCCTTTGGCGCACAACAAAACTTGCCGTAACCGAACCGAGGCAAACTTTCCAAAATGTGGCAGGGGGGGCACAACAGGGAGGGGAAAAATGGTGAAAAGAGCGGCGTGGTGGTGGTGGACAGAAACAACGGTGAAAACAACGGCGATGAACACAAAGTGACCAGCAACTATTGACGCGAAAGCACACAAATTCAACAACGCAAATTACTGAATGAAATGTGCAAGGCTCAAAAGGTGCTAGGACAAAGGTCGAACCTGAATGTTGTTTTGGTTTTGTGGACGATAGGATGATGAACAAACTGCGAAGCTAAAGGATAAACTCGATAAAACTCACCGATCAACCTGAATTTTGATACCACTTGATAGAGCTGGAGTGCCCGATCCTTCGGTGAGTGGAGGATAACTATGATTTGGTGGGTGTCGACCCTCGCGATCCGACTACGACGAACAAGTCCGTGGCGCCTTAGCAATCGCTGAACCAACTCCCGATGGTTATTGACCTTGCTGGTGCTAGATCAACCTGATCACGAAGATCAATTCCTGCTGGCAATCGAAGAACAAGCAAGAATTTGAGGCGAGCAACCCTGAATATTACTCGAAGGTGGGGTTCTGAATTACACGAAGATGAAGCTTCGATAAGTAGCAATGTCTAACTTAAGCAAAACAAAACCCAAGCCAAAGAGGGGGCGCAGCCCCTGGCTAAATAGGGGGAGGAGGGAGGAAGGAGGACGCCCAGCCTGCCCACAAGGTAGGGAATAGGCGCCCAAACAGCCACACACCATCTCCTTGATCCCCTTTCCTGATTTAGGTGGCGCAGCACCTTCCTGGTTATTTCTTGACAAAACTAAAAACACATAGGTGGCGCAGCACCTAGACATTATTCTGGGCAGGTTCAGCATGAGCATAGATGGCGCATGCACTTAGGAAACTTCTGGTCCTTCATTCTTCAAAATCATCATGAAGTTTAATTCATGTGCACGAGCTCGAGTGAGTGGTCCTGGTGGCGCCTGTGCTGGTTCAGTTGGAGTAGCCATTCCCGTGTCGGGGTTGATGTCCTCATCATGTACCATAGGCTTACAAATCATTTTGGACGCAACCGATGGAACTCCTAGGTGACGTGGGTCATGTGGAATATCGCTTCTTTCCGTTTTGAGACAGTGTTGGTGTCGGTTAGGTGACGTGGGTCATGTGGAATCTCACTTCATTCCATTTGAAGATAGTGTTAGTGTCGGTGCAAGATGGGTGCATGGTTTGTGCTAGATGTACCATAGGCTTACATATCATTTTGGACGCAACCGATGGAACTCCTAGGTGACGTGGGTCATGTGGAATATCGCTTCTTTCTGTTTGGAGACAGTGTTGGTGTCGGTTAGGTGACGTGGGTCATGTGAAATCTCACTTCATTCCATATGAAGGTAGTGTTAGTGTCGGTGCAAGATGGGTGCATGGTTTGCGCTAGATGTACCATAGGCTTACAAATCATTTTGGACGCTACCGATGGAACTCCTAGGTGACGTGGGTCATGTGGATTCTCGCTTCTTTCCATTTGGAGACAGTGTTGGTGTCGGTTAGGTGACGTGGGTCATGTGGAATCTCACTTCATTCCATTTGGAAACAGTGTTAGTGTCGGTGCAAGATGGGTGCATGGTTTGCGCTAGACGTGCCATAGGCTTATAAATTGTTTTGGACGCACCCGATGGAACTCCTAGGTGACGTGGGTCATGTGGAATCTCGCTTCTTTCCATTTGGAGACTGTGTTGGTGTCGGTGCAAGATAGGTGCATGGTTTGCGCTAGATGTACCATAGGCTTATAAATCGTTTTGCACGCGCTCGATGGTACCACTAGGTGACGAGGCTCAAGTGGAAGCTCGTTTTGGACTTTCGGATATAGTGCTAATCTCGACTCAAGATAGGTGCATGGTTTGCGTGGAACGTACCATTGGCTCAGAAATCATTTTGGACGCACCCGTTGGAACTCCTAGGTGATGTGGGTCACGTGGAATCTCACTTCTTTCCGTTTGGAGACAGTGTTAATGTCAGTGAAAGATAGGTACATGGTTTGCACTAGACGTACCATAGGCTCAACTGGAAGCTCGTTTTGGCCTTTCAGACATGGTGCTAATCTTGACGCAAGAAAGGTGCACGGTTTGCGTCAAACGTACCATTGGATCAGAAATCATTTTGGACGCACCTGATGGAACTCCTATGTGACGTGGGTCATGTGGAATCTCACTTAATTCTGTTTGGAGACAATTTTAGTGTTGGTGCAAGATAGGTGCATGGTTTGCGCTAGATTACCATAGGCTTACAAATCGTTTTGGACGCAACCGATGGAACACCTAGGTGACGTGGGTCATGTGGAATATCGCTTGTTTCTGTTTAGAGATAGTGTTGGTGTCGGTGAGGTGACGTGGGTCATGTGGAATCTCACTTCATTCCGTTTGGAGACAGTGTTAGTGTCGGTGCAAGATGGGTGCATGGTTTGCGCTAGATATACCATAGGCTTACAAATAGTTTTGGACGCAACCGATGGAACTCCTAGGCGACTTGGGTCATGTGGAATATCACTTCTTTCCGTTTGGAGACAGTGTTGGTGTCGGTTAGGTGACGTGGGTCATGTGGAATCTCACTTCATTTCATTTGGAGATAGTGTTAGTGTCGGTGCAAGATGAGTGCACGGTTTGCGCTAGATGTACCATAGGCTTACAAATCATTTTGGACGCAACCGATGGAACTCCTAGGTGACGTGGGTCATGTGGAATCTTGCTTCTTTCTGTTTGGAGACAGTGTTGGTGTCGGTTGGGTGACGTGGGTCATGTGGAATCTCACTTCTTTCCGTTTGGAGACAGTGTTAGTGTCGGTGCAAGATTGGTGCATGGTTTGCGCTAGATGTACCATAGGCTTACAAATCGTTTTGGATGCAACCGATGGAACTCCTAGGTGATGTGGGTCATGTGAAATCTCACTTCTTTCCGTTTGGAGACAATGTTAATGTCGGTGCAAGATAGGTACATGGGTTGCACTAGACGTACCATAGGCTCAACTGGAAGCTCGTTTTGGCCTTTCAGACATGGTGCTAATCTTGACGCAAGAAAGGTGCACAGTTTGCGTCAAACGTACCATTGGATCAGAAATCATTTTGGACGCACCTGATGGAACTCCTAGGTGACGTGGGTCATGTGGAATCTCACTTAATTCTGTTTGGAGACAATTTTAGTGTTGGTGCAAGATAGGTGCATGGTTTTGCGCTAGATTACCATAGGCTTACAAATCATTTTGGACGCAACCGATGGAACACCTAGGTGACGTGGGTCATGTGGAATATCGCTTGTTTCTGTTTAGAGATAGTGTTGGTG
Organism: Miscanthus floridulus; assembly: GCF_019320115.1. Lineage (NCBI taxonomy): Eukaryota > Viridiplantae > Streptophyta > Magnoliopsida > Poales > Poaceae > Miscanthus > Miscanthus floridulus. The sequence goes on from NC_089582.1 coordinate 74,631,502, forward strand.
TCGGTGAGGTGACGTGGGTCATGTGGAATCTCACTTCATTCTGTTTGGAGACAGTGTTAGTGTCGGTGCAAGATGGGTGCATGGTTTGTGCTAGATATACCATAGGCTTACAAATCGTTTTGGACGCAACTGATGGAACTCCTAGGTGACTTGGGTCATGTGGAATATCACTTCTTTCCGTTTGGAGATAGTGTTGGTGTCGGTTAGGTGACGTGGGTCATGTGGAATCTCACTTCATTCCGTTTGGAGACAGTGTTAGTGTTGGTGCAAGATAGGTGCATGGTTTGTGCTAGATGTACCATAGGCATACAAATCGGTTTGGACGCAAACGAGGGAACTCCTAAGTGATGTGGGTCATGTGGAATATCGCTTCTTTCTGTTTGGAGACAGTGTTGGTGTCGGTTAGGTGACGTGGGTCATGTGGAATCTCACTTCATTCCATTTGGAGACGGTGTTAGTGTCGGTGCAAGATGGATGCATGGTTTGCTCTAGATGTACCATAGGCTTACAAATCATTTTGGATGCAACCGATGGAACTCCTAGGTGACGTGGGTCATGTGGAATATCGCTTCTTTCTGTTTGGAGACAGTGTTGGTGTCGGTTAGGTGACGTGGGTCATGTGAAATCTCACTTCATTCCATATGAAGGTAGTGTTAGTGTCGGTGCAAGATGGGTGCATGGTTTGCGCTAGATGTACCATAGGCTTACAAATCATTTTGGACGCTACCGATGGAACTCCTAGGTGATGTGGGTCATGTGGATTCTCGCTTCTTTCCATTTGGAGACAGTGTTGGTGTCGGTTAGGTGACGTGGGTCATGTGGAATCTCACTTCATTCCATTTGGAAACAGTGTTAGTGTCGGTGCAAGATGGGTGCATGGTTTGCGCTAGACGTGCCATAGGCTTATAAATTGTTTTGGACGTACCCGATGGAACTCCTAGGTGACGTGGGTCATGTGGAATCTCGCTTCTTTCCATTTGGAGACTGTGTTGGTGTCGGTGCAAGATAGGTGCATGGTTTGCGCTAGATGTACCATAGGCTTATAAATCGTTTTGCACGCGCTCGATGGTACCACTAGGTGACGAGGCTCAAGTGGAAGCTCGTTTTGGACTTTCGGATATAGTGCTAATCTCGACTCAAGATAGGTGCATGGTTTGCGTGGAACGTACCATTGGCTCAGAAATCATTTTGGACGCACCCGTTGGAACTCCTAGGTGATGTGGGTCACATGGAATCTCACTTCTTTCCGTTTGGAGACAGTGTTAATGTCAGTGAAAGATAGGTACATGGTTTGCACTAGACGTACCATAGGCTCAACTGGAAGCTCGTTTTGGCCTTTCAGACATGGTGCTAATCTTGACGCAAGAAAGGTGCACGGTTTGCGTCAAACGTACCATTGGATCAGAAATCATTTTGGACGCACCTGATGGAACTCCTATGTGACGTGGGTCATGTGGAATCTCACTTAATTCTGTTTGGAGACAATTTTAGTGTTGGTGCAAGATAGGTGCATGGTTTGCGCTAGATTACCATAGGCTTACAAATCATTTTGGACGCAACCGATGGAACACCTAGGTGACGTGGGTCATGTGGAATATCGCTTGTTTCTGTTTAGAGATAGTGTTGGTGTCGGTGAGGTGACGTGGGTCATGTGGAATCTCACTTCATTCCGTTTGGAGACAGTGTTAGTGTCGGTGCAAGATGGGTGCATGGTTTGCGCTAGATATACCATAGGCTTACAAATAGTTTTGGACGCAACCGATGGAACTCCTAGGCGACTTGGGTCATGTGGAATATCACTTCTTTCCGTTTGGAGACAGTGTTGGTGTCGGTTAGGTGACGTGGGTCATGTGGAATCTCACTTCATTTCATTTGGAGATAGTGTTAGTGTCGGTGCAAGATGAGTGCACGGTTTGCGCTAGATGTACCATAGGCTTACAAATCATTTTGGACGCAACCGATGGAACTCCTAGGTGACGTGGGTCATGTGGAATCTTGCTTCTTTCTGTTTGGAGACAGTGTTGGTGTCGGTTGGGTGACGTGGGTCATGTGGAATCTCACTTCTTTCCGTTTGGAGACAGTGTTAGTGTCGGTGCAAGATTGGTGCATGGTTTGCGCTAGATGTACCATAGGCTTACAAATCGTTTTGGATGCAACCGATGGAACTCCTAGGTGATGTGGGTCATGTGAAATCTCACTTCTTTCCGTTTGGAGACAATGTTAATGTCGGTGCAAGATAGGTACATGGGTTGCACTAGACGTACCATAGGCTCAACTGGAAGCTCGTTTTGGCCTTTCAGACATGGTGCTAATCTTGACGCAAGAAAGGTGCACAGTTTGCGTCAAACGTACCATTGGATCAGAAATCATTTTGGACGCACCTGATGGAACTCCTAGGTGACGTGGGTCATGTGGAATCTCACTTAATTCTGTTTGGAGACAATTTTAGTGTTGGTGCAAGATAGGTGCATGGTTTTGCGCTAGATTACCATAGGCTTACAAATCATTTTGGACGCAACCGATGGAACACCTAGGTGACGTGGGTCATGTGGAATATCGCTTGTTTCTGTTTAGAGATAGTGTTGGTGTCGGTGAGGTGACGTGGGTCATGTGGAATCTCACTTCATTCTGTTTGGAGACAGTGTTAGTGTCGGTGCAAGATGGGTGCATGGTTTGTGCTAGATATACCATAGGCTTACAAATCGTTTTGGACGCAACTGATGGAACTCCTAGGTGACTTGGGTCATGTGGAATATCACTTCTTTCCGTTTGGAGATAGTGTTGGTGTCGGTTAGGTGACGTGGGTCATGTGGAATCTCACTTCATTCCATTTGGAGACAGTGTTAGTGTCGGTGCAAGATGGGTACATGGTTTGCGCTAGATGTACCATAGGCTTACAAATCATTTTGGACGCAACCGATGGAACTCCTAGGTGACGTGGGTCATGTGGAATCTCGCTTCTTTTTGTTTGGAGAAAGTGTTGGTGTCGGTTGGGTGACGTGGGTCATGTGGAATCTCACTTCATTCTGTTTGGAGGCAGTGTTAGTGTCGGTGCAAGATGGGTGCATGGTTTGCGCTAGATGTACCATAGGCTTACAAATCATTTTGCACGCACCCGATGGAACTCCTAGGTGACGTGGGTCATGTGAAATCTCGCTTCTTTCCATTTGGAGACTGTGTTGGTGTCAGTGCAAGATAGGTGCATGGTTTGCGCTAGATGTACCATAGGCTTATAAATCATTTTGCACGCTCTCGATGGTACCACTAGGTGACGAGACTCAAGTGGGAGCTCATTTTGGACTTTCGGATATAGTGCTAATCTCGACGCAAGATAGCTGCACGGTTTGCGTGCAATGTAGGCTCAGAAATCGTTTTGGACGCACCCGTTGGAACTCCTAGGTGTTGTGGGTCATGTGGAATCTCACTTCTTTCCGTTTGGAGACAATGTTAATGTCGGTGCAAGATAGGTACATGGGTTGCACTAGACGTACCATAGGCTCAACTGGAAGCTCGTTTCGGCCTTTCGGACATGGTGCTAATCTTGACGCAAAAAAGGTGCACGGTTTGCGTCAAACGTACCATTGGATCGGAAATCATTTTAGACGCACCCGATGGAACTCCTATGTGACGTGGGTCATGTGGAATCTCACTTCATTCCGTTTGGAGACAGTGTTAGTGTTGGTGCAAGATAGGTGCATGGTTTGCGCTAGATGTACCATAGGCATACAAATCGGTTTGGACGCAAACGAGGGAACTCCTAAGTGATGTGGGTCATGTGGAATATCGCTTCTTTCTGTTTGGAGACAGTGTTGGTGTCGGTTAGGTGACGTGGATCATGTGGAATCTCACTTCATTCCGTTTGGAGACAGTGTTAGTGTCGGTGCAAGATGGATGCATGGTTTGCTCTAGATGTACCATAGGCTTACAAATCATTTTGGACGCAACCGATGGAACTCCTAGGTGACGTGGGTCATGTGGAATATCGCTTCTTTCTGTTTGGAGACAGTGTTGGTGTCGGTTAGGTGACGTGGGTCATGTGGAATCTCACTTCATTCCATATGAAGACAGTGTTAGTGTCAGTGTAAGATGGGTGCATGGTTTGCGCTAGATGTACCATAGGCTTACAAATCATTTTGGACGCAACCGATGGAACTCCTAGGTGATGTGGGTCATGTGGAATCTCGCTTCTTTCCATTTGGAGACAGTGTTGGTGTCGGTTAGGTGACGTGGGTCATGTGGAATCTCACTTCATTCCATTTGGAAACAGTGTTAGTGTCGGTGCAAGATGGGTGCAAGGTTTGCGCTAGACGTACCATAGGCTTATAAATTGTTTTGGACGCACCCGATGGAACTCCTAGGTGAGTGGGTCATGTGGAATCTCGCTTCTTTCCATTTGGAGACTGTGTTGGTGTCGGTGCAAGATAGGTGCATGGTTTGCGCTAGATGTACCATAGGCTTATAAATCGTTTTGCACGCGCTCGATGGTACCACTAGGTGACGAGGCTCAAGTGGAAGCTCGTTTCGGACTTTCGGATATAGTGCTAATCTCGACAAAAGATAGGTGCATGGTTTGCGTGGAACATACCATTGGCTCAGAAATCATTTTGGACGCACCCGTTGGAACTCCTAGGTGATGTGGGTCATGTGGAATCTTACTTCTTTCCGTTTGGAGACAGTGTTAATGTTAGTGAAAGATAGGTACATGGTTTGCACTAGATGTACCATAGGCTCAACTGGAAGCTCGTTTTGGCCTTTCAGACATGGTGCTAATCTTGACGCAAGAAAGGTGCACGGTTTGCGTCAAACGTACCATTGGATCAGAAATCATTTTTGACGCACCTAATGGAACTCCTAGGTGACGTGGGTCATGTGGAATCTCACTTAATTCTGTTTGGAGACAATTTTAGTGTTAGTGCAAGATAGGTGCATGGTTTGCGCTAGATTACCATAGGCTTACAAATCATTTTGGACGCAACCGATGGAACACCTAGGTGACGTGGGTCATGTGGAATATCGCTTGTTTCTGTTTAGAGATAGTGTTGGTGTCGGTGAGGTGACGTGGGTCATGTGGAATCTCACTTCATTCCGTTTGGAGACAGTGTTAGTGTCGGTGCAAGATGGGTGCATGGTTTGCGCTAGATATACCATAGGCTTACAAATCGTTTTGGACGCAACCGATGGAACTCCTAGGTGACTTGGGTCATGTGGAATATCACTTCTTTCCGTTTGGAGACAGTGTTGGTGTCGGTTAGGTGACGTGGGTCATGTGGAATCTCACTTCATTCTGTTTGGAGATAGTGTTAGTGTCGGTGCAAGATGAGTGCATGGTTTGCGCTAGATGTACCATAGGCTTACAAATCATTTTGGACGCAACCGATGGAACTCCTAGGTGACGTGGGTCATGTGGAATATCGCTTCTTTCTATTTGGAGACAGTGTTGGTGTCGGTTAGGTGACGTGGGTCATGTGGAATCTCTCTTCATTCCATTTGGAGACAGTGTTTGTATCGGTGCAAGATGGGTGCATGGTTTGCGCTAGATGTACCATAGGCTTACAAATCATTTTGGACGCAACCGATGGAACTCCTAGGTGACGTGGGTCATGTGGAATCTTGCTTCTTTCTGTTTGGAGACAGTGTTGGTGTCGGTTGGGTGACGTGGGTCATGTGGAATCTCACTTCTTTCCGTTTGGAGACAGTGTTAGTGTCGGTGCAAGATGGGTGCATGGTTTGCGCTAGATGTACCATAGGCTTACAAATCGTTTTGGATGCAACCGATGGAACTCCTAGGTGACGTGGGTCATGTGGAATCTCACTTCTTTCCGTTTGGAGACAATGTTAATGTCGGTGCAAGATAGGTACATGGGTTGCATTAGACGTACCATAGGCTCAACTGGAAGCTCATTTCGGCCTTTCGGACATGGTGCTAATCTTGACGCAAGAAAGGTGCACGGTTTGCGTCAAACGTACCATTGGATTGGAAATCATTTTAGACGCACCCGATGGAACTCCTAGGTGATGTGGGTCATGTGGAATCTAACTTCATTCCGTTTGGAGACAGTGTTGGTGTCGGTTAGGTGACATGGGTCATGTGGAATCTCACTTCATTCTGTTTGGAGATAGTGTTAGTGTCGGTGCAAGATGGGTGCATGGTTTGTGCTAGATATACCATAGGCTTACAAATCATTTTGGACGCAACCGATGGAACTCCTAGGTGACGTGGGTCATGTGGAATATTGCTTCTTTCTATTTGGAGAGAGTGTTGGTGTCGGTTAGGTGACGTGGGTCTTGTGGAATGTCACTTCATTCCATTTGGAGACAGTGTAAGTGTTGTTGCAAGATGGATGCATGGTTTGCGCTAGATGTACAATAGGCTTACAAATCATTTTGGACACAACCGATGGAACTCCTAGGTGACGTGGGTCATGTGGAATCTCGCTTCTTTCCGTTTGGAGACAGTGTTGGTGTCGGTTAGGTGACGTGGGTCATGTGGAATCTGACCTCATTCCATTTGGAAACAGTGTTAGTGTCGGTGCAAGATGAGTGCATGGTTTGCGCTAGATGTACCATAGGCTTACAAATCATTTTGGACGCAACCAATGGAACTCCTATGTGACGTGGGTCATGTGGAATATCGCTTCTTTCCGTTTGGAGACAGTGTTGGTGTCGGTTAGGTGACGTGGGTCACGTGGAATCTCTCTTCATTCCATTTGGAGATAGTGTTAGTGTCGGTGCAAGATGGGTGCATGGTTTGCGCTAGATGTACCATAGGCTTACAAATCATTTTGGACGCAACTGATGGAACTCCTAGGTGACGTGGGTCATGTGGAATCTCGCTTCTTTCCGTTTGGAGACAGTGTTGGTGTCGGTTGGGTGACGTGGGTCATGTGGAATTTCACTTCTTTCCGTTTGGAGACAGTGTTAGTGTCGGTGCAAGATGGGTGCATGGTTTGCGCTAGATGTACCATAGGCTTACAAATCGTTTTGGATGCAACCGATGGAACTCCTAGGTGACGTGGGTCATGTGGAATCTCACTTCTTTCCGTTTGGAGACAATGTTAATGTCGGTGCAAGATAGGTACATGGGTTGCATTAGACGTACCATAGGCTCAACTGGAAGCTCATTTCGGCCTTTCGGACATGGTGCTAATCTTGACGCAAGAAAGGTGCACGGTTTGCGTCAAACGTACCATTGGATTGGAAATCATTTTAGACGCACCCGATGGAACTCCTAGGTGATGTGGGTCATGTGGAATCTAACTTCATTCCGTTTGGAGACAGTGTTGGTGTCGGTTAGGTGACATGGGTCATGTGGAATCTCACTTCATTCTGTTTGGAGATAGTGTTAGTGTCGGTGCAAGATGGGTGCATGGTTTGTGCTAGATATACCATAGGCTTACAAATCATTTTGGACGCAACCGATGTAACTCCTACGTGACGTGGGTCATGTGGAATATTGCTTCTTTCTATTTGGAGAGAGTGTTGGTGTCGGTTAGGTGACGTGGGTCATGTGGAATGTCACTTCATTCCATTTGGAGACAGTGTTAGTGTCGTTGCAAGATGGATGCATGGTTTGCGCTAGATGTACCATAGGCTTACAAATCATTTTGGACACAACCGATGGAACTCCTAGGTGACGTGGGTCATGTGGAATCTCGCTTCTTTCCATTTGGAGACAGTGTTGGTGTCGGTTAGGTGACGTGGGTCATGTGGAATCTGACCTCATTCCATTTGGAAACAGTGTTAGTGTCGGTGCAAGATGGGTGCATGGTTTGCGCTAGATGTACCATAGGCTTACAAATAATTTTGGACGCACCTGATGGAACTCCTAGGTGACGTGGGTCATGTGGAATCTCGCTTCTTTCCATTTGGAGACTGTGTTGGTGTCGGTGCAAGATAGGTGCATGGTTTGCGCTAGACGTACCATAGGCTTATAAATCATTTTGCACGCGCTCGATGGTACCACTAGGTGATGAGGCTCAAGTGGAAGCTCGTTTCGGACTTTCGTATATAGTGCTAATCTCGATGCAAGATAGGTGCACGGTTTGTGTGGAACGTACCATTGGCTCAAAAATCATTTTGGACGCACCCGTTGGAAATCCTATGTGATGTGGGTCATGTGGAATCTCACTTCTTTCCGTTTGGAGACAGTGTTAATGTCAGTGAAAGATAGGTACATGGTTTGCACTAGACGTACCATAGGCTCAACTGGAAGCTCGTTTTGGCCTTTCAGACATGGTGCTAATCTTGACGCAAGAAAGGTGCACAGTTTGCGTCAAACGTACCATTGGATCAGAAATCATTTTGGACGCACCTGATGGAACTCCTAGGTGACGTGGGTCATGTGGAATCTCACTTAATTCTGTTTGGAGACAATTTTAGTGTTGGTGCAAGATAGGTGCATGGTTTGCGCTAGATTACCATAGGCTTACAAATCATTTTGGACGCAACCGATGGAACTCCTAGCTGACGTGGGTCATGTGGAATATCGTTTCTTTCCGTTTAGAGATAGTGTTGGTGTCGGTTAGGTGACGTGGGTCATGTGAAATCTCACTTCATTCTGTTTGAAGACAGTGTTGGTGTCGGTGCAAGATGGGTGCATGGTTTGCGCTAGATATACCATAGGCTTACAAATCATTATGGACGCAACCGATGGAACTCCTAGGTGACTTGGGTCATGTGGAATATCACTTCTTTCCGTTTGGAGACAGTGTTGGTGTCGGTTAGGTGACGTGGGTCATGTGGAATCTCACTTCATTCCGTTTGGAGATAGTGTTAGTGTCGGTGCAAGATGAGTGCATGGTTTGCGCTAGATGTACCATAGGCTTACAAATCATTTTGGACGCAACCAATGGAACTCCTATGTGACGTGGGTCATGTGGAATATCGCTTCTTTCCGTTTGGAGACAGTGTTGGTGTCGGTTAGGTGACGTGGGTCACGTGGAATCTCTCTTCATTCCATTTGGAGATAGTGTTAGTGTCGGTGCAAGATGGGTGCATGGTTTGCGCTAGATGTACCATAGGCTTACAAATCATTTTGGACGCAACTGATGGAACTCCTAGGTGATGTGGGTCATGTGGAATCTCGCTTCTTTCCGTTTGGAGACAGTGTTGGTGTCGGTTGGGTGACGTGGGTCATGTGGAATTTCACTTCTTTCCGTTTGGAGACAGTGTTAGTGTCGGTGCAAGATGGGTGCATGGTTTGCGCTAGATGTACCATAGGCTTACAAATCGTTTTGGATGCAACCGATGGAACTCCTAGGTGACGTGGGTCATGTGGAATCTCACTTCTTTCCATTTGGAGACAATGTTAATGTCGGTGCAAGATAGGTACATGGGTTGCACTAGACGTACCATAGGCTCAATTGGAAGCTCGTTTCGGCCTTTCTGACTTGGTGCTAATCTTGATGCAAGAAAGGTGCACGGTTTGCGTCAAACGTACCATTGGATCGGAAATCATTTTAGACGCACCCGATGGAACTCCTAGGTGATGTGGGTCATGTGGAATCTAACTTCATTCCGTTTGGAGATAGTGTTAGTGTTGGTGCAAGATAGGTGTGTGGTTTGCGCTAGATGTACCATAGGCTTACAAATCATTTTGGACGCAACCGATGGAACTCCTAGGTGACGTGGGTCATGTGGAATCTCGCTTCTTTTTGTTTGGAGATAGTGTTGGTGTCGGTTGGGTGACGTGGGTCATGTGGAATCTCACTTCATTCCGTTTGGAGGCAGTGTTAGTGTCGGTGCAAGATGGGTGCATGGTTTGCGCTAGATGTACCATAGGCTTACAAATCATTTTGCACGCACCCGATGGAACTCCTAGGTGACGTGGGTCATGTGAAATCTCGCTTCTGTCCATTTGGAGTGTCGCAGAACCGACCAATTTATAAGAATACAAGTACAATGGCAATCCGCAAGCGGTCGCACTGTCATACTTGAACCCATATAAACCCGGTAGTCCGTCGAGTACCGCGACGGGTCTCGATAAATGATTTACAACAACCAAGATCGTACAGGATTCAACATACATGCCACATATTACATAAAGTTCACAGATACGTTTCAACATCAGAGTACGAATAAAAGTTATTACAAAACAAGTTTGATAAACAAAGCGGAAGCAAATAAGTTCGAGATAAAGTTTTTCCAACATAGTTTAATACAGTGCCATGCCAGATCACGATCCACAAAAGCAAAGATAGGAATTACTAAGGAAGCCTGCCCAAGGCTTACTCCTCATCCACAGCGGGATAGAAGCAACTCTTGCAATAACCATGATACACAGTGCCATCTGCAACAATGGGAAAATAAACCCTGAGTACAAGAAGGTACTCAGCTAGACTTACCCGTCATGAACTAGAAATAAAATGACTCCAAGGATTATGCAAGGCTGTATAAGTGGACGTAACTTGACAATATTTTTGCGAAAAAGGCAATTAATCTTTGTACACTTGTGATTCCTTTATCAAGTTAATTATAACTATCCATTTCTAGATTAGCAACTATCCTGTGCCAAACATGTGGTATATCTTTTTAGAAGCATGCAATAGTAACCATAGCAGGTATTGTAATTCCATATCCATCCGAACCATCATGTTTCATAACGCAGTTACTACGATGTTGGAGCTAGCCAAGTTTCTCACTATCCGGGAGAGACGGCGATTCGAATCGTTTTTCACCAGCTGGGAATTTATTCCTAACACAAACCCAGATCTATCAGCCACGATAGTCTTAGGTCACCTTTGGTACAACTCCGGTACACATTTCGCGGGTTCGTACTGCGCCGCACAATCTGGAACACCAGATGCCAGGATGCTCAGGCCAAGCCTGCCCTTGGGCTCAGTCTGATCGTTCCCCGGAAGGAGCGCACAACAGAACGGTTCCCGGCCTGAGTTGAATTACTCGGCTTCGCGGTCGGAACGAATTATCCGGCCAGCTAAGTGAGAGGCATGCGTTCAATCTTGTCAGAAGTTCCAACAATGGTACGGTCCTTGATCGACACAGACGGGGATAGATCCACACCCAAGACCTCCATGTCTTGTTGCTTTTCTATCGATATCCCGCCCGGTCTCCATTTACATTAACCATGGTTCTGTTCCACGATAGCAGACATAGCCAACCGTGCTTCGGTATCCACCTATATCTCGCAGGTGACAGGAAATCACCCGACTTCTACCGGTCTAAGCATGGCTAAGCATATATTCGATCCTGGACCTATACCGGTTAACGGGATAATATCTGGACAAGGAATGTACATGCATCAAGTGGTTTCATTCAACTCTTATAACCTAATGCATCAATCATAAATATGTAAGTAAACATTTGTAAATTACTGGGAGACTTATAATGCTCCAGGGCTTGCCTCGCAGAAAGGAAGTAGGGCGATGATCAGGGCACTCCGGAAGCTCTTCAGGGTTCTGCTCCACGCCTTCGGGAGCTGCGGCTTGCGGATCCTCCTGCGGGTTCCCTTCCTCTGCTTCTTCGAATTCCAGCAACGTGATCTCTTCCTCCGATCCTAGATGCATGAGTATGGTATGAGTATTACGAATGCATAATGTTAACAAGTACATCGTGTTGTTGAGTAGGTGCATATCTCTTCTCGATTACTACTTAACTACTTCTACAATGCATCGACTACACCATAAAATAACAGCCACTTGTTTCACTCATGACTGGAGTTCTACAAATCCAAAAACAGTGATCCTAGACTTTCTGGAAAGCTTATCAAATTCTCTACAACTTTGTTATTAACCATTTTTACAGTCGACATCAGTTTCAACATGCAACTTATCATATTCTAGAATCGGTTCGGAAATGATTTATCATGCAATATAAAGTAATAGTACTTCTACTTTATGTAATCATTCACAATTTGACAACCTAGAACCTACCAACAGTTTAAGCATACCAATACAGTTAATATGATATAATGGTGAAGCCCAAACTATTTATTAAATTGCCTTTATTATTTTATTTAGATATCTAGGTTAAATAATAAATATATATCAGATGTGCTTAATAAATTCTCAAAATTTTACAGAGCCTTACTAATGCTATCAAAGGGCTACTATAAAAATTTCATGTAATTTTACTAAGTAGAACATCCTATACAAAAATGATAAGGAAGCAAGGCTTGAAATAGCATAAATGGAAAATCCTATTGAAAAGTGTCAAGCAACAGATTTCTTATTTTTCCTAACATCCATATGGTACTAGTATCACCTCCAACAAATTTCATGAATTTTGGACTCATAATTAATTTATAAAAATTCATGCAAGTATTAACTATTTATAAAAGAAAAATCTATAACTATAGATCTACACATGCACTGGTCCTCAAATTTTTATCCAAGCTCATGTATAACAAGAATAGCCTACCACAAAAATTTCATAATTTTTGGAGCACAGGAACTCTAGATATAAAATAAACAAATTTGAATGCATTCAAAAGCACATTTGAAATCCCTATTTAAATCTCCAGAAATTTCTACTGTTGAAGCCAAGAACATATTTTTCTTAAATACTACACTTCCTAAGGAACACTTACAAATTTATTTCACAATTTTTGGAGCTACCAAACTAAATATACAAAAATAACAAAACACTTGAAATTAGGGTTTAAATCTGAAAGGAATGAACTAGCTTTCTACTCCCAGTCACTGGCAACAGGGGCCCACCGGTCAGCCGGACCCACATGTCATCGACTGAAAACAGGGGAGACGGTGGCGTTCGACGCGGCACGGCCCTAGCTCGTCGCCGGTGAACCCGCCGGCGGTAGCGACTACACCTACGTGGTCTACCCAATCACCCGCACCCGGTGGTGGCCTTCGCATGGATGGAAGGAGCACCGAAGCACTTCACCGCCGACCATGGCGGACGGCTGTGATGGCACGGCGGGGCGGAACAATGGCAAACGCCGGTGACGACCTCGGTGGCTCGATCTCAGGCTCGGACAAGCACCGGTGTACTACGACGGTCCTAGCGCACCAACTATCACGCGGAATGGTGGACTACCACGGCGTGGCCATGACGACGGCCATGGCGGAGCTCTGGCAGAGACACACCCGCGGTGGCGCAAAGCGAAGCACGGCTTACCAATGGCGCGGCTGTGGGCGCAGCAAGGTGGGAACGGTGGAGTAGGGTGAGGCGGAGCTGTGAGTGCGGCCGATTGGAGGCTGGGGTGGCGGTGAGTGCGGGCGAGCTCGACGGGGCGGCTGCGACGGCGATGGCGAGCGCAGTGAGCAAAGGAGCGCGAGTAGGCGAGGGGGGGCGAAAGGCCGGCTCAGTGGCGACTTAAGCGCGTCCCTGGTGGCTTGCTGGCCGTCGATGCCTGACGAGCGGGCCCAGCGCCGGCGTGCGGCCTCCAGATGGTGCGCGCGGCCATTACCGGCCACCACGCGGCGGGCAGCGCCTGTGAACGGTCGGCCACTGAACGCGCGATTCAGTTCGTCAGTCGCGCGATGGCCGAGCCTGACGACGAGTTTTCCCGTTGATACAACGGCTAATCCATGGCTCCAAATCGTAAACCGTCTTAACAAAAATCCTAGCCCTATGTACCAGCTTCAACTTTGATTAAGGGAGTAAGCTCTGATTCGCAACAGAAACGAAGAAAAATCGTGCTCAAGGTGGGCTTGTCAGGCTGTCAGGGATCCAGACTTAGAAAATTTTTCTTAAGTGATGAAAACAGTGAAAAGCTGATTTTTGTGAGTCCAATTCAAGCATGTTAGAAGCTAAATCAGTCCATGACATAAAAATAAAAGTTGTTCCTTATGTCAAACACTACAACTTTGCTTTAGTGAACTCCTCCATGCAAGGTCCCTAACACCTAGTTCAACTTTAGTCAAACATGTCACTTTGAAATCATGATACACATTCAAACCATGGCTAAATGACCAAACTAGCCCTAGCACTAAATACCAAAGTTGTTCATGATGATACTCCTAGCATGTTAAAACAATTTGCAAGGTTATTTAAGCATTTCATGTAGTAGTCACTCATATAGCTATTCAGGTCAACACATGAAATATCGCTTAAGTGCTTGATCATGAAAGGTGGCCTTCATGAACAAGGTTCCTTTTGTTAATCTAAGTGTAGCTAAGGTGTTATAGTGACCAACATTACACACTAGCATTTATTTGCACATGATCATATGCATATGTTACAAGAAACACGAAATAACAAGCAATGTTTCATATGTTTCGATCAGATGTTTCAATTGTAAATGATGATTTATGAATGCTTGATGCTCATGCTCATGTTATGCAAGTCAAGTTATGCAAGGCTAACACCCGAGGTGTTACAGCCCCTCCCCCTTATAAAAATCTCGTCCCGAGATTTGCAAGACCTACCATTCTTGGAAAAAGGCGGGGTAAACTTCTTGCAGATAATCTTCTCTTTCCCACGTAGCATCTTGTTCACTATGATTGTTCCACACCACCTTATAAAACTTAATGATCTTACTTCTGGTTACTCTCTCCATCATTTCTAATACTCGAATTGGCTTTTCTTCATAAGTCAAATCCGATTGAAGTTGCACGTTGGTGGGTGCAATAGCTTCTTCCGGTACTCGAAGACATTTCTTTAGCTGCGAAACATGGAACACATCAAAGATTGCACTCATCTCCGGTGGTAGTTGTAGCTTGTACGCAACTGATGAGGACACCACGAGTACATCTACACCAGCAGCACCTCAGGCGCCTCCAGTTGATCATCTAGGGCCAATCACTCGGGCCCGTGCGAGAGAATTAAACTTCATCATGCTGTTAAGGAACGAAGGGCCAGCGGAATAAGAAGATGGCCCAACAGGGCAGCCCAGGTGGGGCGCCTAGGGCTGGGAGCCGCCGCCTTTCCCCTAGTGGCGCCCCCCCTCCTGCCGTCGATCTGGACTCCAGGGGCTGCGCCCCCTTTATTTAGTCGGAGTCCCTTTTGTTTACAACTCGAGTTTTGTTTTACATCTAGCTTTAGCTACTCTCGAACACGGCAATTCCGCGCCGTCTTTGTGTGATTCAGAACTCCACCTTCGAGCGATAATTGTGATTGCTCGCGTCTTTTTCTTGTTCGTTTTTCGATTGCGTGCAGGAAACGATCTTCGTGATCAGGCTGATCTCGCACCGGCGAGGTTGGTAACCATCGGGAGTTGGTTCAGCGATTGCATTGGCGCTTCGGGTTCGCTCGTCGTAGTCAGATCGTGAGGGTCTACTTCCACCAGATCGAAATTATCTCCACTCACCGAAAGATCGGGCACTCCCCCTCTATCAAGTGGTATCAGATTTCCAGGTTGATCGGTGAGTTTTATCGAGTGTTTTCCCGATTCATATTTGTTCATTACCTAGAGTCCACAAAAAGCAAAAAAAAAAAAATTACTTTCCGCTGTCCTATCAACCTTTGTTCCTTTGCAATTTCGTTCCAGTTTCGCATTGTTGAGTTTGTTTCCGTGGTCGAGTCTTGTTGCTGGTTTAGGATTGTGTTCGTGGTCGTAGTTCAACCGCACCGTTGCTATTCTTTGTTTCCGCCGCTATCCCACCCACCGTTCCCAAACAACAAGTCGAAGCCACCATATTACTCGACTTGCCCCCGCTAGCCGCCTTGTGTGATCTCTCGCCGCCGCGCTAACCCTAGATAGGTTGCCAGCCGCTGTTATTTCTCCTGCATCGCAGCCCTCCTTACATCATCTGGCGCCTACCTACTGCTGTTAGTCACAGGGACGATTGATCCTGTGATCGGTGTTGGAGTTTAGGGACGCTTTGCCCTAACTGCCGCCGCCGTGTTGTGCCTTCCGAAAAACATAACTTGAGATACCTTCGGTAAAACAGGCATAACTTTTCGCTCGTTTGTCAGAAAAATCTGAAATTTTTTGTGGAGCATCTCGACACCATTTGGAGCCGACCCAAACTCACCTTCGGTCTGTTTGGTTTCGTCAAAATCCCCAAAAAAATTCGGGAAAATATAGAAAAAAAATTGTCAAGGGTTTTGCACGTTTTTCAGAGAACGTGTTGTTTTTCTGTAGGCCACATAACACCTCAGTTGTAGGTGCCAATTTTTGTGGTTGCATCTTTTGTGATCCTTGTTCAAAAAAAAAAAAAGTTGATTCCTACTAGTACCTTTTGGAAAAATCCGGGGAAAATTCAAGAAAAAAAAAAAGAAAAATCCGGGCTATTTGCTTGTTCTGTGAGTTCTTTCCATCGTCCTTTGTTTCACCTTGTTGCGCTACGTCTAGGACACGTCTTAGCCAGCACTTGTGACTTGTACTTTGGATACTTATTGAACATTCGCTAATCTGCATTCGTTAATTGCTAATCCTTGACTTGAGTGCGGCCTACCCAGAACTCCACATAGTTCTACGACGAGCTGACTTTGTTCCCAGGCAATCGCTGCTCCAATCTTTCGCGAGTTCCTCCGGTCGGTTGTGGGTCGCCCCTGTGTGCTAGGTAAGAACGGATAAGACATTGATAACAGCACTAGTGTGAGCGCATTGTGAACCGTTACACCCTATTTTGGCATCGGTTTTGTGTTTGCGCTAACCATGGCAGGCGACGGCGACGACGTGAAGGATGAGCTGCAGGACATGCGGACACAGATTGATGGACTTGCCACCGACATCAAGACGATGCATGAACGGATGGATTCCACGGTCACTACGTCGAACGAGCGGTTCGATCAGCTAGACCTCTCGCAGATAGCCACCAAGACCACGCTCGACACCATCGTGTCACGCCTCGACTCATTGAGCACGCTGGTCGCAGATCTCCAGAACGATTATGTTGGTGACACGGAGCAGGACGGTGGAGACCGTCAAGGCCGCGCTCGCCGTGTGCCACGCCGTCCCGGTAATGATTCTTTTGCTAAGATAAAATTTAAAATTCCATCTTTTAATGGCAAATATGATCCTGCTGCATATCTTGATTGGGAATTAGAAGTCGACCAGAAATTTTCATGCCATGATATTCCTGCTAATTCTCAAGTTAAAGCTGCTATTAGTGAATTTACTGATTTTGCTTTAATTTGGTGGCGTGAATATAAACAAAAACATCCCGCTACAGTTCCAACCACATGGGATCAATTAAAAGCTGCTATGCGATACAGATTTGTACCTTCTTATTATGCTCGTGATTTGCTTAATAAAATGCAATGTTTTCAGCAAGGTTCACAATCTGTAGAGGACTATTACCAGGAATTGCAAAAAGGCATGATTCGGTGTGGGTTAGTTGAGGAAAACGATGCTGCTATGGCACGTTTTCGTGGTGGTTTAAACCGTGAAATTCAGGATATACTTGATTACAAAGAGTATTATGATATGACCACATTATTTGAATTTGCTTGCAAAGCTGAACGTCAAATACAGGGACGCCGCTCGAAGCCATATTCTAACTCTTTTGCAGGACGAAGCTCGACATCCGGTTCAACACCCGCGCCCCCTGCACCGTCCACACCCACCACTACACCACGTGAGCGGGCAGCCACTTCTGCAGGTACTCCTCCGTCCACAGGTGCAGTTCCTTCCACACGCCGCACACGGGATATTCAGTGCTTTCGTTGCCAAGGATTTGGCCATGTGTCTCGGGAATGTCCGAACAAGCGTGCCTTGCTCATTCGTGACGATGGTGAGTATTCTTCCGCTAGTGATTCTGACGATATTCAACCCGCTATGCTTGCCACTGACCATGCAGCAAAGACGGACGTACATGTCAACCCGGACGACGCCGATAGGTATGAAAGTCTTGTTGTGCAGCGTGTTCTTAGTACACAGGTCGCTACGCCTGAGACGAATCAGCGACACACTCTTTTCCATACCAAGGGCGTTGTGCAAGAGCGATCCATTCGCATCATCATCGACAGCGGCAGCTGCAACAATTTGGCGAGTACCGCGCTGGTTGAGAAGTTGTCTTTACCCACTCGTAAGCATCCACATCCATATCACATTCAATGGCTTAATGATGGTGGGAAAATTAGAATTACTCGTTCGGTCCGTGTTCCTTTCTCCATGGGTGCTTATTCTGATTTTGTCGATTGTGATGTTATTCCCATGGAAGTATGCTCTCTGTTACTTGGGCGACCTTGGCAATATGATACTGATAGCTTGCATCATGGTCGTTCCAATCACTATTCTCTCATGTTTAAGGGTCAAAAAATAATTATACATCCAATGACACCTGAACAAATTATTAAAGATGATCTTGCTCGAGCTGCTAAAACTGCTAAACAACTTGCACCATCGACCTCTGTTAATTCTGAAATCAAGTTAAATGCTCCTGTTTTGCTTGCTACACGTGCTGATTTTGATAAGTTACACGATGCTACTTTGCCATGCTATGCCCTTATATGCTCTCGTGTGCTCGTTTCCCTTGATGATACACCGTCTTTGGATATTCCCCCTGCTGTTGCTAACATTTTGCAGGAGTACGCTGATGTCTTTCCAAAAGATTTGCCACCAGGCCTTCCACCACTTCGTGGCATTGAGCACCAGATCGACCTCATTCCCGGCGCACAGCTCCCGAACCGCGCCCCGTACCGTACAAATCCGGATGAGACAAAGGAGATCCAGCGACAGGTACAGGCGTTGCTTGACAAGGGTTATATTCGTGAGTCTCTTAGCCCTTGCTCTGTTCCTGTGTTACTTGTTCCAAAGAAAGATGGCTCTTGGCGTATGTGTGTAGACTGTCGTGCTATTAATAACATTACCATTCGCTACCGATATCCTATACCACGCCTTGATGATATGCTAGATGAGCTTAGTGGTGCCATTATTTTTACTAAGATTGATTTGCGTAGTGGCTACCATCAGATTCGCATGAAATTAGGTGATGAATGGAAAACGGCTTTTAAAACGAAATTTGGGTTATATGAATGGTTGGTTATGCCGTTTGGTTTGACGAATGCTCCCAGCACTTTTATGCGTTTGATGAATGAAGTTCTGAGGCCCTTCATAGGATTGTTTGTAGTTGTCTATTTTGATGATATCCTTATTTACAGCAAGTCTATGGAAGAGCATTTAGACCATTTGCGTGCTGTTTTTGATGCGTTGCGTGCGGCCAATTTATTTGCTAACATCGAAAAATGCATGTTTTGCACACAACGTGTCTCGTTTCTTGGCTATGTTGTTACTCCACAGGGCATTGAGGTGGATAGCAGCAAGATCGATGCCATTCGGGCGTGGCCTACACCGACGACGGTCACACAAATTCGAAGCTTTCTTGGCCTTGCAGGTTTCTACCGCAGGTTTGTTCGTGATTTTAGCTCCATTGCAGCGCCTCTACATGAGCTTACAAAGAAGGATGTCCCCTTTGCTTGGAGTGATTCGCAAGAGGTTGCGTTCAGCACCTTGAAAGATAAGTTAACCAATTCTCCTCTCTTGCAGTTGCCTGATTTTACTAAAGTGTTTGAGCTTGAATGTGATGCTAGCGGTATTGGGCTAGGTGCTGTTTTGTTACAAGAAGGAAAACCTGTTGCCTATTTTAGCGAGAAATTAAGTGGTGCTAGCTTGAATTATTCTACTTATGATAAGGAGCTTTATGCTTTAGTGCGCACTTTGCATACTTGGCAGCACTACCTTTGGCATCGCGAGTTTATAATTCATTCTGATCATGAGGCGTTAAAACATATTCGTACCCAAACAAACCTGAACCGTCGTCATGCTAAATGGGTAGAATTCATTGAGTCTTTTCCTTACATTATTAAACACAAGAGCGGGAAAGAAAATGTTATTGCTGATGCTTTGTCTCGTCGCTATACCATGCTATCACAGTTAGATTTTAAATTTTTTGGCCTGCAAACTGTGAAGGAGCAATATGTGGATGATGCTGATTTTAAAGATGCTTTTGCCCATTGTATTCATGGCAAACCATGGGGCAAATTTCACATACAGGACGGGTTCCTGTTTCGCGCTAACAAGCTGTGTGTTCCAGCTAGCTCGGTTCGTCGTTTGTTGTTACAGGAAGCGCATGGAGGCGGTCTCATGGGGCACTTTGGCGTCTACAAGACGCATGAGGTGCTGGCTGCTCATTTCTTTTGGCCCCGGATGCGCGCTGATGTTGAGCGCCTTGTTGCACGTTGCAATACTTGCCAGAAAGCTAAGTCACGATTGAACAACCATGGTTTGTACATGCCTTTGCCTGTTCCTACTTCCCCTTGGCTTGATATTTCTATGGACTTTGTTTTGGGATTGCCTCGAACTAAGAAGGGGAGGGACAGTATTTTTGTGGTTGTTGATCGTTTCTCCAAAATGGCTCATTTTATACCTTGTCATAAGACTGATGATGCTAGCAATATTGCTGAATTGTTCTTTAAAGAGATTATTCGTTTGCATGGTATTCCAAATACAATAGTCTCTGATCGTGATGCTAAGTTTCTCAGTCATTTTTGGAGATCACTGTGGAATAAAATGGGAACTAAATTGCTGTTTAGCACTACTTGTCACCCTCAGACTGATGGGCAAACTGAGGTGGTTAATCGAACTTTGTCAACCATGCTTAGGGCTGTTTTAGATAAAAACTTGAAACGTTGGGAGGATTGCTTGCCTCATGTTGAGTTTGCTTATAATCATGCAACGCATTCTTCTACAAAAATGTGTCCCTTTCAGATTGTTTATGGTTATATTCCTCGAGCGCCCATTGATTTGTTTGCTCTTGATGCTGAGGACGCTCCACACATAGATGCCGCTGCACATATTGATCAAATGATTAGCTTGCATGAACAAACTAAACAAAACATTGCTACTGCTAATGCTAAATATCAGGTTGCGGGTAGTAAAGGGAGAAAACATGTTACTTTTGAACCGGGTGATATGGTTTGGTTGCATTTAAGAAAGGATCGTTTTCCTACTTTACGTCGTTCTAAATTGATGCCACGTGCTGCTGGTCCTTTTAAAGTACTAACCAAGATTAATGATAATGCTTACATCCTTGACCTGCCTGCGGAGTTTGGTGTTTCCACGAGTTTTAATGTTGCAGATTTGAAACCTTATGCGGGCGAAGATGAGGAGTTGCCGTCGAGGACGACTTCAATTCAAGAAGGGGAGGATGATGAGGACACCACGAGTACATCTACACCAGCAGCACCTCAGGCGCCTCCAGTTGATCATCTAGGGCCAATCACTCGGGCCCGTGCGAGAGAATTAAACTTCATCATGCTGTTAAGGAACGAAGGGCCAGCGGAATAAGAAGATGGCCCAACAGGGCAGCCCAGGTGGGGCGCCTAGGGCTGGGAGCCGCCGCCTTTCCCCTAGTGGCGCCCCCCCTCCTGCCGTCGATCTGGACTCCAGGGGCTGCGCCCCCTTTATTTAGTCGGAGTCCCTTTTGTTTACAACTCGAGTTTTGTTTTACATCTAGCTTTAGCTACTCTCGAACACGGCAATTCCGCGCCGTCTTTGTGTGATTCAGAACTCCACCTTCGAGCGATAATTGTGATTGCTCGCGTCTTTTTCTTGTTCGTTTTTCGATTGCGTGCAGGAAACGATCTTCGTGATCAGGCTGATCTCGCACCGGCGAGGTTGGTAACCATCGGGAGTTGGTTCAGCGATTGCATTGGCGCTTCGGGTTCGCTCGTCGTAGTCGGATCGTGAGGGTCTACTTCCACCAGATCGAAATTATCTCCACTCACCGAAAGATCGGGCACTCCCCCTCTATCAGCAACATTTCCTTTTCGTTCCAAAATTTTGTATGGCCCTACATATCTTGGTGAAAGCTTCTTTTTCATCCCAAATCTTTTTACACCTTTCATGGGTGATACTCTCAAGTACACATAGTCACCTACTTCAAAAGTTAGTGGTCTTCTTCTTCTATCGGCATAACTCTTCTGTCTTGATTGAGCTGCCTTCATGTGTTGTTGGATGATACGTACTTGTTCTTCGGCTTCATTGACAAAATCAATACCAAAATATCTCCTTTCACCGGGCTCGATCCAATTCAATGGAGTTCTGCACTTTCTGCCATACAAGGCTTCAAATGGAGCCATTTTGATACTCGCTTGATAACTGTTGTTATAGGAGAATTCAGCTAAAGGTAACCATTTCTCCCATGAACCTTTTGAAGATATAACACAAGCCCTAAGTAAATCTTCTAGGATTTGGTTCACTCGCTCTGTCTGTCCTGAAGTTTGCGGATGATAAGCTGAGCTTCTGATTAGCTTGGTTCCCAAAGCTTGGTGTAAGTGCTCCCAGAAACGAGCTATGAACTGTGGTCCTCTATCTGAGATTATGGTCCTGGGTACTCCATGCAATTTCACAATCTGAGAAACATATAACTCAGAGTATTTACCCGCGTGATATGTTGTGTGAACTGGTACAAAATGTGCTGACTTGGTGAGACGATCAACAATGACCCAGATTGAATCGTGACCTTGGGGCGTTGTTGGAAGGCCTGTGATAAAGTCCATGCTGATTTCCTCCCATTTCCATCCTGGAATAGGCAATGGCTGAAGTAATCCAGCGGTTTTCATATGGACGGCTTTCACTCTGCTGCAGTTATCACACCTAGCAACATAGGCTGCGATCTCTTTCTTCATCTTAGTCCACCAAAAACGGTTTCTTAGATCCTGATACATTTTACTACTACCCGGGTGGATAGACAATTTGGACGAGTGAGCTTCTTCTAAAATTTGATTCCTTAGCTCACGGTCTTTTGGCACCACTAGTCGGTCCTCAAACCATAATACACCTTTTTCGTCCAATCTAAAATGTTTTGTTTCTTGCTCTTGCATTTTTCTCTTTATGTGACTTATTCCTACATCAGTCTGTTGTAGCTCTATGATTTTGCCTTCAAGCGAACAACTGATGGTGATATTGTGTAGTACAGCAGGATGTAGCAAGTTGAATCCATCTTCCAATAGCGCTTCCATAGTGTTGCAATGGGACTTCCGACTAAGTGCGTCGGCTACCACATTAGCTTTACCCGGATGGTAATGCACTTCCAAATTATAGTCCTTAATCAATTCCAACCATCTACGTTGTCTCATGTTCAGTTCTGGCTGGGTAAAGATATACTTGAGGCTTTTGTGGTCAGTATAGATATGACATACATTGCCCAACAAGTAATGTCTCCATATCTTTAGTGCATGGACAACGGCTGCAAGTTCCAAATCATGTGTAGGGTAGTTGACTTCATGTTTCCTCAACTGCCGAGAGGCATATGCAATTACTCTCCCTTCTTGCATAAGTACACATCCCAAACCTATTCCTGATGCATCACAAAATACATCAAAAGGCTTTTCAATGTCTGGTTGTGCTAGCACTGGTGCTGTAGTCAATAAAGTTCTGAGGGTGTGAAAAGCTGTTTCACATTCTGGTGTCCATTTGTATTTCTCATCTTTCTGAAGTAGTCTGGTTATAGGCTTAGCTATCTTTGAGAAGTCGGGAATAAACCGACGATAGTATCCTGCTAACCCTAGAAAACTCCGAACTTCATGCACCGAAGTTGGGGCTTTCCAATCCATGACCTCTTGTACTTTTGATGGGTCTACTGAGATTCCATCTCTCGATAAAATGTGACCTAAAAATGGTACTTTGCTCATCCAAAACTCACATTTGCTAAACTTGGCATATAGCTTATGTTCCCTCAGTCTGGATAGGACAATCCTTAGATGCTCTTCATGATCTGACTCACTTTCTGAATAAATCAATATGTCATCGATAAACACGACCACGAACTTATCAAGTTCGGGCATGAATACCGAGTTCATTAGGTACATGAAATAGGCTGGAGCATTCGTTAGTCCAAAAGACATAACCAAATACTCGTATAAGCCGTACCTAGTAGAGAAAGCCGTTTTAGGTATATCCTCCGGTCTAATCTTTATCTGATGGTAACCTGATCTTAAGTCAATTTTGGAGAATACTTTTGCCTTTGCTAGCTGATCGAACAAGATGTCGATGCGGGGTAATGGATATTTGTTCTTGATGGTCACAGCATTGAGTGGTCTGTAATCTACACACATCCTTAGTGACTTATCCTTCTTTTTCACAAACAGTGCTAGACATCCCCACGGAGATGAACTAGGTTGGATAAGACCTTTGTCCAATAGATCTTGCAATTGAACCTTGAGTTCTGCTAACTCATTGGGTGGCATTCTATAGGGCCTTCTGGATATGGGTGCGGTACCTGGCACTAATTCGATCTTAAATTCCACGTCCCTATCCGGTGGTAGACCTGGTAATTCCTCTGGAAATACATCCGGAAACTCACAAACCACTGGGATATCACATATTGTGGTGGCTTGGATAGCACAGGCTAAATGTTGGGGTTCGAAATCGCGGGAGAGTGGAACTAGAAAAGCATTCCCTCCCGTGGGTTCTCGCAACATGATAGTACGGGTGCTAGTGTCAATAAGAGCACCATGATACTTCATCCAATTCATGCCTAAGATTACACCTATCGACAATCCCGGCAATATTATCAAATCTGTGGTGTACTCCCTCCCTTGGATCAAAATTGTAACATCCTAATGGGCCAAAGTGGGCCCAATTAAATTTCAGTATGGGCTGGCGCTACTGTAGCAGAAGGTGTCGGATACTGTAGCAGCTGGGTCCAGGCTACTGTTCACCGAAACACTGCTCATCCGAAAATGGGCCGACCAAATTCGGAGTACTGTTCACGTGGTGCTGTAGCGTCGCGAAAAACACTGTGCAACCAGGTTTAGTACCATACTGGAAATCCTGAAATTGTCGGATCGACTTAAATACCAGGGCCAGGGACGCGTAGTAACCTTCGGTTAACCGTTTTGAACGAAGCGAGGACGAAAGTTCAAGCGGGTTGCTACGCGGGTGGGACCACTCCTAGGAAGAGTGGGCCTGGGCCATGTATGTCGGGACTGGACGTTACAAAAATGAGTACATTTTTGACTATCTTTTTGGTAGTAACAGTTCCCCCTGCTGAACTTATGTTAAAACCCCCTTTGCTTACTTCAATTATTTCTTGATCATGTCTAGATGCAAATGCTTGACTCATAAATGAATGAGAAGCTCCCGAATCAAATAAAACAACAGCGGGATGCTTGTTGACAAGAAACATACCAGCCGTGACAACTTCTCCGGCGGGCACTTCCTCTACAGCGGTATAATGCACTTGTCCCTGACGTGCCCTGGCATTCACCTGCCTCTGATTGTTCTGATTTGGGTTGCCATTCCTCTTGGGGTGGGGGCACTCCTTGGACCAATGACCCAGTTGGTTGCAGTTGAAACAAGGTTGATTGCTTCTGAATCCGGCGGAGCTGTCCTGATTACCATTCCCTTTTGGTAAGGCAATAGTGAATGCCTTACGAAATGGTTTCTGTGGCCTGTTATTCTGAGCTTTCGGTGGTGGAGGCCTGAACTTGGGTGCAGGTGGACGGAATTGTGGCCTAGGTGTGATAGGCGCTTTTGACTGGAAAGATCCGGATGCACCGGCCTCATAGGCCCTCTTGCGACCTTTAGCAACTGCATGCATGTTGTTGTGATTTTCTTGGGTCAAGGCATCACTAATGAATTCATTGTACGTGGCACATCGGGAGTTTGCCATAGTCTTCATTAATTTGGTACCCAGACCTCGCTTGAAACTCTCAATCTTTTTCTCTTCAGTATCCACGAAACTTGGAGCATATCTTGACAAGTTATTGAATGCGTGCATATATTCTGTGAGTGACTTGGATACCTGAGTGAGCCTCATAAATTCTGCTGCTTTCATGCGCATCAGGCCCGGGGGAATATGGTGTCCCCTGAAAGCCATCTTGAATTGTTCCCATGTCACTCTCGCATTAGCAGGTAGAGACGACAGAAAGTGCGTCCACCAGATTCCTGCTGGTCCTTGCAATTGATGAGAAGCATATTCTGCTTTCAGGTGTTCGGTGACCCTTAGCAGACGGAATTTTTGCTCGATTGTATTTAGCCACTCATCGGCCTGCAGTGGTTCCTCAGCCACCTTGAAGATCGGCGGCTTCGTGTCCAGAAACTCCTTGAATGAACTGTGTTGATTTGGCTCGGCCCCTGGTTGCTGTGGGTGGCCACGAGCAGTGTTTTGCGCGATAAGGCGCAAAGCTTCTTCCATTGTCCTCTGGCTCCCTAGGAACTGGGCAAAGAATTCCTGAGCAGACAGTGGCGGTGGGGGTGGCAAGTCATCCTGGTTGCCATCCTGGCTGCCACCAGCTCCAGCACGGGTGCGCGTCATCTGTGAAGTTGCAACAATAAGCGATTATTGGTCGATGCCAAGAGATTGCAGATGAATTAGGTACTCATGCCAAACTGAAATTACTGGAGAAAATTCTCAAAAGCACAATAAAAACAGAGGCATAATAATTCATTCTCGCAACATGACATCGCCAATTTGACCACTTATCGTGCTCATAACGCATGCAATTTAAAGCGTAATTACCAACAAGGAACCGAAATTGCATTAACGTTTACCCAAACGTGCGATTAACATTACATGATAGTCCGATTACTAATGCCTACTTGGAACTACAGGTCCATTACATAAATAAAGGTGATACATTAGTCTTTCCACTAAATGCGAAGCGATCTAATCCTCATCATGATCACTATCGAGGTCAGACGCAGACTCATCTCCTTCCTCAGGTTCTACTTCTTCTTCAGGTGCCACTTCTTCTTCTTCCTCGTACCCCTCTAGATCCATTTCTGCGGCTCCAGGTGGTACATAAGGGTGGGGCTGATTGTGCAGTAGATGAACCTCTTCATGCAGATTATCGTTGTATTCTTCCGCATTTGCCAGCTGCTGTTCCAGCTCAAACTGTCGAGCTCTCAGAACATCTTCCCTGGACCAGGCTGCATTCCGTTGGTGAGTTAACCGAGTCATCTCTTCGGTGAGCCTCTCAATCTCGATGTCGTGCTCCCTCTGAAGCTGACGTCGGTCTTCGCGAGCATGACCAAGAGCACCAGACACACGTCTGAGGCTACCTTCAACTCCATCCAACACTCTCATCACTGCGAACATGGCGCTCATGGAAGGGTTATCACTGTTCTGCCTTTCTGCTGCACCAACTTCTAAGGGTCTTCCTCTTGCCTGCTGCCATGAGTCAGTGGATGGGTTACCTCTTGGAAAGACTCCAACCAAAGCGGCTGCCAGCTCCTGAGGAAAACGATCCATGATATTCCTCAAGATCCCAAAAGCTGCCCTACCAGCTGCTTCTTCAGCAGTCCTGCCAGTTGACTCATAACACCAGCCTGTCCACTCAGAATCGTCACCTCGGGGACGAACAACGGCCTCCACAGTAACTAAGAGACCTTCTCCCAACCGCTCATTCGCCCAGAAGTAGCGGGGTTCCATTCCATCAGGATAACCTACATAGCTGAGCACTCTCCATAAGAGTGTAGGCATCCCAAACTCTCCAAGGAACGTGTGACGTTGACGGGTACGTGGAGCAAGCTGACGGCTAGGAGCTCTTCCTCCGGTGGACTTGCGAGCAGTCTGCTTGGTGCGTGCCATCTGTACCATTAACATGTACCCTTGGTGAGACAATGCCATAATGGATAAGAGTTACATAACCGAGTAAGATTCTTTATAAGGGGAGGAACAAATGTAATTGTGTGAATGGTGTTTTAACATGATGCATGCTCGTGCCGTACGTCCTCACAAACTTAGGAAAAATTTGTTTCTAGCGGTAGACACGGTGGCATACATACGTTCTCTCATAAATAGCATAACTAGTCGAGCTACACGTTTTGTTGTTAGTGTACCTGCATAAAATTTCATTTCAGCCCTAAACCCATAATGAAATATGCAGAATGTAATTGTAAATACTTCCATATATGTATACCCATACATATACTTCCGTATCAATCTACCCGATAAGAATTTAACCCACAATTAAATACGTACCATATACACATGCAAGCATGTATACATAGCCGTACCAAAGCTAACTCTTCCCGACCGCACGCTCACATCTTGCGGTCATACACTCATCTTACCTTGACGTAGAGGCATTGATCCATACATTACCACTCAAGTGAATGGCATCCATACTATAGCACGCCGTATGGACGACGAAGTGAAAACCCCCATGTTAGTACTTAAATAGCCACCTAATAGTCCTTAATTTGGGCATAAGGAAAGTGATCAATGGCACACTTTAGATTTCAAGTACCTATTATTAACTATTAGTTGCTAGAGAAGGGTTTTTGGAAAACAAAAACTTTTGTTTTTAAATACACTTGTGACAATTAACGTTAAATCTTGCTCTGATGCCAGCTGTCGCAGAACCGACCAATTTATAAGAATACAAGTACAATGGCAATCCGCAAGCGGTCGCACTGTCATACTTGAACCCATATAAACCCGGTAGTCCGTCGAGTACCGCGACGGGTCTCGATAAATGATTTACAACAACCAAGATCGTACAGGATTCAACATACATGCCACATATTACATAAAGTTCACAGATACGTTTCAACATCAGAGTACGAATAAAAGTTATTACAAAACAAGTTTGATAAACAAAGCGGAAGCAAATAAGTTCGAGATAAAGTTTTTCCAACATAGTTTAATACAGTGCCATGCCAGATCACGATCCACAAAAGCAAAGATAGGAATTACTAAGGAAGCCTGCCCAAGGCTTACTCCTCATCCACAGCGGGATAGAAGCAACTCTTGCAATAACCATGATACACAGTGCCATCTGCAACAATGGGAAAATAAACCCTGAGTACAAGAAGGTACTCAGCTAGACTTACCCGTCATGAACCAGAAATAAAATGACTCCAAGGATTATGCAAGGCTGTATAAGTGGACGTAACTTGACAATATTTTTGCGAAAAAGGCAATTAATCTTTGTACACTTGTGATTCCTTTATCAAGTTAATTATAACTATCCATTTCTAGATTAGCAACTATCCTGTGCCAAACATGTGGTATATCTTTTTAGAAGCATGCAATAGTAACCATAGCAGGTATTGTAATTCCATATCCATCCGAACCATCATGTTTCATAACGCAGTTACTACGATGTTGGAGCTAGCCAAGTTTCTCACTATCCGGGAGAGACGGCAATTCGAATCGTTTTTCACCAGCTGGGAATTTATTCCTAACACAAACCCAGATCTATCAGCCACGATAGTCTTAGGTCACCTTTGGTACAACTCCGGTACACATTTCGCGGGTTCATACTGCGCCGCACAATCTGGAACACCAGATGCCAGGATGCTCAGGCCAAGCCTGCCCTTGGGCTCAGTCTGATCGTTCCCCGGAAGGAGCGCACAACAGAACGGTTCCCGGCCTGAGTTGAATTACTCGGCTTCGCGGTCGGAACGAATTATCCGGCCAGCTAAGTGAGAGGCATGCGTTCAATCTTGTCAGAAGTTCCAACAACGGTATGGTCCTTGATCGACACAGACGGGGATAGATCCACACCCAAGACCTCCATGCCTTGTTGCTTTTCTATCGATATCCCGCCCGGTCTCCATTTACATTAACCATGGTTCTGTTCCACGATAGCAGACATAGCCAACCGTGCTTCGGTATCCACCTATATCTCGCAGGTGACAGGAAATCACCCGACTTCTACCGGTCTAAGCATGGCTAAGCATATATTCGATCCTGGACCTATACCGGTTAACGGGATAATATCTGGACAAGGAATGTACATGCATCAAGTGGTTTTATTCAACTCTTATAACCTAATGCATCAATCATAAATACGTAAGTAAACATTTGTAAATTACTGGGAGACTTATAATGCTCCGGGGCTTGCCTCGCAGAAAGGAAGTAGGGCGATGATCAGGGCACTCCGGAAGCTCTTCAGGGTTCTGCTCCACGCCTTCGGGAGCTGCGGCTTGCGGATCCTCCTGCGGGTTCCCTTCCTCTGCTTCTTCGAATTCCAGCAACGTGATCTCTTCCTCCGATCCTAGATGCATGAGTATGGTATGAGTATTACGAATGCATAATGTTAACAAGTACATCGTGTTGTTGAGTAGGTGCATATCTCTTCTCGATTACTACTTAACTACTTCTACAATGCATCGACTACACCATAAAATAACAGCCACTTGTTTCACTCATGACTGGAGTTCTACAAATCCAAAAACAGTGATCCTAGACTTTCTGGAAAGCTTATCAAATTCTCTACAACTTTGTTATTAACCATTTTTACAGTCGACATCAGTTTCAACATGCAACTTATCATATTCTAGAATCGGTTCGGAAATGATTTATCATGCAATATAAAGTAATAGTACTTCTACTTTATGTAATCATTCACAATTTGACAACCTAGAACCTACCAACAGTTTAAGCATACCAATACAGTTAATATGATATAATGGTGAAGCCCAAACTATTTATTAAATTGCCTTTATTATTTTATTTAGATATCTAGGTTAAATAATAAATATATATCAGATGTGCTTAATAAATTCTCAAAATTTTACAGAGCCTTACTAATGCTATCAAAGGGCTACTATAAAAATTTCATGTAATTTTACTAAGTAGAACATCCTATACAAAAATGATAAGGAAGCAAGGCTTGAAATAGCATAAATGGAAAATCCTATTGAAAAGTGTCAAGCAACAGATTTCTTATTTTTCCTAACATCCATATGGTACTAGTATCACCTCCAACAAATTTCATGAATTTTGGACTCATAATTAATTTATAAAAATTCATGCAAGTATTAACTATTTATAAAAGAAAAATCTATAACTATAGATCTACACATGCACTGGTCCTCAAATTTTTATCCAAGCTCATGTATAACAAGAATAGCCTACCACAAAAATTTCATAATTTTTGGAGCACAGGAACTCTAGATATAAAATAAACAAATTTGAATGCATTCAAAAGCACATTTGAAATCCCTATTTAAATCTCCAGAAATTTCTACTGTTGAAGCCAAGAACATATTTTTCTTAAATACTACACTTCCTAAGGAACACTTACAAATTTATTTCACAATTTTTGGAGCTACCAAACTAAATATACAAAAATAACAAAACACTTGAAATTAGGGTTTAAATCTGAAAGGAATGAACTAGCTTTCTACTCCCAGTCACTGGCAACAGGGGCCCACCGGTCAGCCGGACCCACATGTCATCGACTGAAAATAGGGGAGACGGTGGCGTTCGACGCGGCACGGCCCTAGCTCGTCGCCGGTGAACCCGCCGGCGGTAGCGACTACACCTACGTGGTCTACCCAATCACCCGCACCCGGTGGTGGCCTTCGCATTGATGGAAGGAGCACCGAAGCACTTCACCGCCGACCATGGCAGACGGCTGTGATGGCACGGCAGGGCGGAACAATGGCAAACGCCGGTGACGACCTCGGTGGCTCGATCTCAGGCTCGGACAAGCACCGGTGTACTACGGCGGTCCTAGCGCACCAACTATCACGCGGAATGGTGGACTACCACGGCATGGCCATGACGATGGCCATGGCGGAGCTCTGGCAGAGACACACCTGCGGTGGCGCAAAGCGAAGCACGGCTTACCAATGGCGCGGCTGTGGGCGCAGCAAGGTGGGAACGGTGGAGTAGGGTGAGGCGGAGCTGTGAGTGCGGCCGATTGGAGGCTGGGGTGGCGGTGAGTGCGGGCGAGCTCGACGGGGCGGCTGCGACGGCGATGGCGAGCGCAGTGAGCAAAGGAGCGTGAGTAGGCGAGGGGGAGCGAAAGGCCGGCTCAGTGGCGACTTAAGCGCGTCCCTGGTGGCTTGCTGGCCGTCGATGCCTGACGAGCGGGCCCAGCGCCGGCGTGCGGCCTCCAGATGGTGCGCGCGGCCATTACCGGCCACCACGCGGCGGGCAGCGCCTGTGAATGGTCGGCCACTGAACGCGTGATTCAGTTCGTCAGTCGCGCGATGGCCGAGCCTGACGACGAGTTTTCCCGTTGATACAACGGCTAATCCATGGCTCCAAATCGTAAACCATCTTAACAAAAATCCTAGCCCTATGTACCAGCTTCAACTTTGATTAAGGGAGTAAGCTCTGATTCGCAACAGAAACGAAGAAAAATCGTGCTCAAGGTGGGCTTGTCAGGCTGTCAGGGATCCAGACTTAGAAAATTTTTCTTAAGTGATGAAAACAGTGAAAAGCTGATTTTTGTGAGTCCAATTCAAGCATGTTAGAAGCTAAATCAGTCCATGACATAAAAATAAAAGTTGTTCCTTATGTCAAACACTACAACTTTGCTTTAGTGAACTCCTCCATGCAAGGTCCCTAACACCTAGTTCAACTTTAGTCAAACATGTCACTTTGAAATCATGATACACATTCAAACCATGGCTAAATGACCAAACTAGCCCTAGCACTAAATACCAAAGTTGTTCATGATGATACTCCCAGCATGTTAAAACAATTTGCAAGGTTATTTAAGCATTTCATGTAGTAGTCACTCATATAGCTATTCAGGTCAACACATGAAATATCGCTTAAGTGCTTGATCATGAAAGGTTGCCTTCATGAACAAGGTTCCTTTTGTTAATCTAAGTGTAGCTAAGGTGTTATAGTGACCAACATTACACACTAGCATTTATTTGCACATGATCATATGCATATGTTACAAGAAACACGAAATAACAAGCAATGTTTCATATGTTTCGATCAGATGTTTCAATTGTAAATGATGATTTATGAATGCTTGATGCTCATGCTCATGTTATGCAAGTCAAGTTATGCAAGGCTAACAACCGAGGTGTTACATGGAGACTGTGTTGGTGTCGGTGCAAGATAGGTGCATGGTTTGCGCTAGATGTACCATAGGCTTATAAATTGTTTTGCACGCTCTCGATGGTACCACTAGGTGACGAGACTCAAGTGGGAGCTCATTTCGGACTTTTGGATATAGTGCTAATCTCGACGCAAGATAGCTGCACGGTTTGCGTGCAATGTACCATTGGCTCAGAAATCGTTTTGGACGCACCCGTTGGAACTCCTAGGTGTTGTGGGTCATGTGGAATCTCACTTCTTTCCGTTTGGAGACAATGTTAATGTCGGTGCAAGATAGGTACATGGGTTGGACTAGACGTACCATAGGCTCAACTGGAAGCTCGTTTCGGCCTTTCGGACATGGTGCTAATCTTGACGCAAAAAAGGTGCACAGTTTGCGTCAAACGTACCATTGGATCGGAAATCATTTTAGACGCACCCGATGGAACTCCTAGGTGACGTGGGTCATGTGGAATCTCACTTCATTCCATTTGGAGACAGTGTTTGTGTTGGTGCAAGATAGGTGCATGGTTTGCGCTAGATGTACCATAGGCATACAAATCGGTTTGGACGCAAACGAGGGAACTCCTATGTGATGTGGGTCATGTGGAATATCGCTTCTTTCTATTTGGAGACAGTGTTGGTGTCGGTTAGGTGACGTGGGTCATGTGGAATCTCACTTCATTCCGTTTGGAGACAGTGTTAGTGTCGGTGCAAGATGGATGCATGGTTTGCTCTAGATGTACCATAGGCTTACAAATCATTTTGGACGCAACCGATGGAACTCCTAGGTGACGTGGGTCATGTGGAATATCGCTTCTTTCTGTTTGGAGACAGTGTTGGTGTCGGTTAGGTGACGTGGGTCATGTGGAATCTCACTTCATTCCATATGAAGACAGTGTTAGTGTCAGTGCTAGATGGGTGCATGGTTTGCGCTAGATGTACCATAGGCTTACAAATCATTTTGGACGCAACCGATGGAACTCCTAGGTGACGTGGGTCATGTGGAATCTCGCTTCTTTCCATTTGGAGACAGTGTTGGTGTCGGTTAGGTGACGTGGGTCATGTGGAATCTCACTTCATTCCATTTGGAAACAGTGTTAGTGTCGGTGCAAGATGGGTGCATGGTTTGCGCTAGACGTACCATAGGCTTATAAATTGTTTTGGACGCACCCGATGGAACTCCTAGGTGACATGGGTCATGTGGAATCTCGCTTCTTTCCATTTGGAGACTGTGTTGGTGTCGGTGCAAGATAGGTGCATGGTTTGCGCTAGATGTACCATAGGCTTATAAATCATTTTGCATGCGCTCGATGGTACCACTAGGTGACGAGGCTCAAGTGGAAGCTCGTTTCAGACTTTTGGATATAGTGCTAATCTCGATGCAAGATAGGTGCATGGTTTGCGTGGAATGTACCATTGGCTCAGAAATCATTTTGGACGCACCCGTTGGAACTCCTAGGTGATGTGGGTCATGTGGAATCTCACTTCTTTCCGTTTAGAGACAGTGTTAATGTCAGTGAAAGATAGGTACATGGTTTGCACTAGACGTACCATAGGCTCAACTGGAAGCTCGTTTTGGCCTTTCAGACATGGTGCTAATCTTGATGCAAGAAAGGTGCACGGTTTGCGTCAAACGTACCATTGGATCAGAAATCATTTTGGATGCACCTGATGGAACTCCTAGGTGACGTGGGTCATGTGGAATCTCACTTAATTCTGTTTGGAGACAATTTTAGTGTTGGTGCAAGATAGGTGCATGGTTTGTGCTAGATTACCATAGGCTTACAAATCGTTTTGGACGCAACCGATGGAACACCTAGGTGACGTGGGTCATGTGGAATATCGCTTGTTTCCGTTTAGAGATAGTGTTGGTGTCGGTGAGGTGACGTGGGTCATGTGGAATCTCACTTCATTCCGTTTGTAGACAGTGTTAGTGTCGGTGCAAGATGGGTGCATGGTTTGCACTAGATATACCATAGGCTTACAAATCATTTTGGATGCAACCGATGGAACTCCTAGGTGACTTGGGTCATGTGGAATATCACTTCTTTTCGTTTGGAGATAGTGTTGGTGTCGGTTAGGTGAGATGGGTCATGTGGAATTTCACTTCATTCTGTTTGGAGATAGTGTTAGTGTCGGTGCAAGATGAGTGCATGGTTTGCGCTAGATGTGCCATAGGCTTACAAATCATTTTGGACGCAACCGATGGAACTCCTAGGTGACGTGGGTCATGTGGAATATCGCTTCTTTCTCTTTGGAGACAGTGTTGGTGTAGGTTAGGTGACGTGGGTCATGTGGAATCTCTCTTCATTCCATTTGGAGACAGTGTTAGTGTCGGTGCAAGATGGGTGCATGGTTTGCGCTAGATGTACCATAGGCTTACAAATCATTTTGGACGCAACCGATGGAACTCCTAGGTGACGTGGGTCATGTTGAATCTCGCTTCTTTCTGTTTGGAGACAGTGTTGGTGTCGGTTGGGTGACGTGGGTCATGTGGAATCTCACTTCTTTCCGTTTGGAGACAGTGTTAGTGTCGGTGCAAGATGGGTGCATGGTTTGCGCTAGATGTACCATAGGCTTACAAATCGTTTTGGATGCAACCGATGGAACTCCT
Source organism: Miscanthus floridulus (assembly GCF_019320115.1). Classification (NCBI taxonomy): domain Eukaryota; kingdom Viridiplantae; phylum Streptophyta; class Magnoliopsida; order Poales; family Poaceae; genus Miscanthus; species Miscanthus floridulus. Next base: position 74,666,728 of record NC_089582.1, read on the forward strand.
AGGTGACGTGGGTCATGTGGAATCTCACTTCTTTCTGTTTGGAGACAATGTTAATGTCGGTGCAAGATAGGTACATGGGTTGCACTAGACGTACCATAGGCTCAACTAGAAGCTCATTTCGGCCTTTCGGACATGGTGCTAATCTTGACACAAGAAAGGTGCATGGTTTGCGTCAAACATACCATTGGATCGGAAATCATTTTAGACGCACCCGATGGAACTCCTAGGTGATGTGGGTCATGTGGAATCTAACTTCATTCCGTTTGGAGATAGTGTTGGTGTCGGTTAGGTGACATGGGTCATGTGGAATCTCACTTCATTCTGTTTGGAGATAGTGTTAGTGTCGGTGCAAGATGAGTGCATGGTTTGCGCTAGATGTACCATAGGCTTACAAATCATTTTGGACGCAACCGATGGAACTCCTAGGTGACGTGGGTCATGTGGAATATCGCTTCTTTCTATTTGGAGACAGTGTTGGTGTCGGTTGGGTGACGTGGGTCATGTGGAATCTCTCTTCATTCCATTTGGAGACAGTGTTTGTATCGGTGCAAGATGGGTGCATGGTTTGCGCTAGATGTACCATAGGCTTACAAATCATTTTGGACGCAACCGATGGAACTCCTAGGTGACGTGGGTCATGTGGAATCTTGCTTCTTTCTGTTTGGAGACAGTGTTGGTGTCGGTTGGGTGACGTGGGTCATGTGGAATCTCACTTCTTTCCATTTGGAGACAGTGTTAGTGTCGCTGCAAGATGGGTGCATGGTTTGCGCTAGATGTATGGGCTTACAAATCGTTTTGGATGCAACCGATGGAACTCCTAGGTGACGTGGGTCATGTGGAATCTCACTTCTTTCCGTTTGGAGACAATGTTAATGTCGGTGCAAGATAGGTACATGGGTTGCATTAGACGACCATAGGCTCAACTGGAAGCTCATTTCGGCCTTTCGGACATGGTGCTAATCTTGACGCAAGAAAGGTGCACGGTTTGCGTCAAACATACCATTGGATTGGAAATCATTTTAGACGCACCCGATGGAACTCCTAGGTGATGTGGGTCATGTGGAATCTAACTTCATTCCGTTTGGAGACAGTGTTGGTGTCGGTTAGGTGACATGGGTCATGTGGAATCTCACTTCATTCTGTTTGGAGATAGTGTTAGTGTCGGTGCAAGATGGGTGCATGGTTTGTGCTAGATATACCATAGGCTTACAAATCGTTTTGGACGCAACCGATGGAACTAATAGGTGACGTGGGTCATGTGGAATATTGCTTCTTTCTATTTGGAGAGAGTGTTGGTGTCGGTTAGGTGACGTGGGTCATGTGGAATGTCACTTCATTCCATTTGGAGACAGTGTTAGTGTCGTTGCAAGATGGATGCATGGTTTGCGCTAGATGTACCATAGGCTTACAAATCATTTTGGACACAACCGATGGAACTCCTAGGTGACGTGGGTCATGTGGAATCTCGCTTCTTTCCGTTTGGAGACAGTGTTGGTGTCGGTTAGGTGACGTGGGTCATGTGGAATCTGACCTCATTCCATTTGGAAACAGTGTTAGTGTCGGTGCAAGATGGGTGCATGGTTTGCGCTAGATGTACCATAGGCTTACAAATAATTTTGGACGCACCTGATGGAACTCCTAGGTGACGTGGGTCATGTGGAATCTCGCTTCTTTCCATTTGGAGACTGTGTTGGTGTCGGTGCAAGATAGGTGCATGGTTTGCGCTAGACGTACCATAGGCTTATAAATCGTTTTGCACGCGCTCGATGGTACCACTAGGTGATGAGGCTCAAGTGGAAGCTCATTTCGGACTTTCGTATATAGTGCTAATCTCGATGCAAGATAGGTGCATGGTTTGCGTGGAACGTACCATTGGCTCAAAAATCATTTTGGACGCACCCGTTGGAAATCCTATGTGATGTGGGTCATGTGGAATCTCACTTCTTTCCGTTTGGAGACAGTGTTAATGTCAGTGAAAGATAGGTACATGGTTTGCACTAGACGTACCATAGGCTCAACTGGAAGCTCGTTTTGGCCTTTCAGACATGGTGCTAATCTTGACGCAAGAAAGGTGCACAGTTTGCGTCAAACGTACCATTGGATCAGAAATCATTTTGGACGCACCTGATGGAACTCCTAGGTGACGTGGGTCATGTGGAATCTCACTTAATTCTGTTTGGAGACAATTTTAGTGTTGGTGCAAGATAGGTGCATGGTTTGCGCTAGATTACCATAGGCTTACAAATCATTTTGGACGCAACCGATGGAACTCCTAGGTGACGTGGGTCATGTGGAATATCGTTTCTTTCCGTTTAGAGATAGTGTTGGTGTCGGTTAGGTGACGTGGGTCATGTGAAATCTCACTTCATTCTGTTTGAAGACAGTGTTAGTGTCGGTGCAAGATGGGTGCATGGTTTGCGCTAGATATACCATAGGCTTACAAATCATTTTGGACGCAACCGATGGAACTCCTAGGTGACTTGGGTCATGTGGAATATCACTTCTTTCCATTTGGAGACAGTGTTGGTGTCGGTTAGGTGACGTGGGTCATGTGGAATCTCACTTCATTCCGTTTGGAGATAGTGTTAGTGTCGGTGCAAGATGAGTGCATGGTTTGCGCTAGATGTACCATAGGCTTACAAATCATTTTGGACGCAACCAATGGAACTCCTATGTGACGTGGGTCATGTGGAATATCGCTTCTTTCCGTTTGGAGACAGTGTTGGTGTCGGTTAGGTGACGTGGGTCACGTGGAATCTCTCTTCATTCCATTTGGAGATAGTGTTAGTGTCGGTGCAAGATGGGTGCATAGTTTGCGCTAGATGTACCATAGGCTTGCAAATCATTTTGGACGCAACTGATGGAACTCCTAGGTGACGTGGGTCATGTGGAATCTCGCTTCTTTCCGTTTGGAGATAGTGTTGGTGTCGGTTGGGTGACGTGGGTCATGTGGAATTTCACTTCTTTCCGTTTGGAGACAGTGTTAGTGTCGGTGCAAGATGGGTGCATGGTTTGCGCTAGATGTACCATAGGCTTACAAATCGTTTTGGATGCAACCGATGGAACTCCTAGGTGACGTGGGTCATGTGGAATCTCACTTCTTTCCATTTGGAGACAATGTTAATGTCGGTGCAAGATAGGTACATGGGTTGCACTAGACGTACCATAGGCTCAATTAGAAGCTCGTTTCGGCCTTTCTGACTTGGTGCTAATCTTGACGCAAGAAAGGTGCACGGTTTGCGTCAAACGTACATTTGGATTGGAAATCATTTTAGACGCACCCGATGGAACTCCTAGGTGATGTGGGTCATGTGGAATCTAACTTCATTCCGTTTGGAGATAGTGTTAGTGTTGGTGCAAGATAGGTGTGTGGTTTGCGCTAGATGTACCATAGGCTTACAAATCATTTTGGACGCAACCGATGGAACTCCTAGGTGACGTGGGTCATGTGGAATCTCGCTTCTTTTTGTTTGGAGATAGTGTTGGTGTCGGTTGGGTGACGTGGGTCATGTGGAATCTCACTTCATTCCGTTTGGAGGCAGTGTTAGTGTCGGTGCAAGATGGGTGCATGGTTTGCGCTAGATGTACCATAGGCTTACAAATCATTTTGCACGCACCCGATGGAACTCCTAGGTGACGTGGGTCATGTGAAATCTCGCTTCTGTCCATTTGGAGACTGTGTTGGTGTCGGTGCAAGATAGGTGCATGGTTTGCGCTAGATGTACCATAGGCTTATAAATTGTTTTGCACGCTCTCGATGGTACCACTAGGTGACGAGACTCAAGTGGGAGCTCATTTCGGACTTTTGGATATAGTGCTAATCTCGACGCAAGATAGCTGCACGGTTTGCGTGCAATGTACCATTGGCTCAGAAATCGTTTTGGACGCACCCGTTGGAACTCCTAGGTGTTGTGGGTCATGTGGAATCTCACTTCTTTCCGTTTGGAGACAATGTTAATGTCGGTGCAAGATAGGTACATGGGTTGCACTAGACGTACCATAGGCTCAACTGGAAGCTCGTTTCGGCCTTTCGGACATGGTGCTAATCTTGACGCAAAAAAGGTGCACAGTTTGCGTCAAACGTACCATTGGATCGGAAATCATTTTAGACGCACCCGATGGAACTCCTAGGTGACGTGGGTCATGTGGAATCTCACTTCATTCTGTTTGGAGACAGTGTTAGTGTTGGTGCAAGATAGGTGCATGGTTTGCGCTAGATGTACCATAGGCATACAAATCGGTTTGGACGCAAACGAGGGAACTCCTATGTGATGTGGGTCATGTGGAATATCGCTTCTTTCTATTTGGAGACAGTGTTGGTGTCGGTTAGGTGACGTGGGTCATGTGGAATCTCACTTCATTCCGTTTGGAGACAGTGTTAGTGTCGGTGCAAGATGGATGCATGGTTTGCTCTAGATGTACCATAGGCTTACAAATCATTTTGGACGCAACCGATGGAACTCCTAGGTGACGTGGGTCATGTGGAATATCGCTTCTTTCTGTTTGGAGACAGTGTTGGTGTCGGTTAGGTGACGTGGGTCATGTGGAATCACACTTCATTCCATATGAAGACAGTGTTAGTGTCGGTGCTAGATGGGTGCATGGTTTGCGCTAGATGTACCATAGGCTTACAAATCATTTTGGACGCAACCGATGGAACTCCTAGGTGACGTGGGTCATGTGGAATCTCGCTTCTTTCCATTTGGAGACAGTGTTGGTGTCGGTTAGGTGACGTGGGTCATGTGGAATCTCACTTCATTCCATTTGGAAACAGTGTTAGTGTCGGTGCAAGATGGGTGCATGGTTTGCGCTAGACATACCATAGGCTTATAAATTGTTTTGGACGCACCCGATGGAACTCCTAGGTGACATGGGTCATGTGGAATCTCGCTTCTTTCCATTTGGAGACTGTGTTGGTGTCGGTGCAAGATAGGTGCATGGTTTGCGCTAGATGTACCATAGGCTTATAAATCATTTTGCATGCGCTCGATGGTACCACTAGGTGACGAGGCTCAAGTGGAAGCTCGTTTCAGACTGTCGGATATAGTGCTAATCTCGACGCAAGATAGGTGCATGGTTTGCGTGGAATGTACCATTGGCTCAGAAATCATTTTGGACGCACCCGTTGGAACTCCTAGGTGATGTGGGTCATGTGGAATCTCACTTCTTTCCGTTTAGAGACAGTGTTAATGTCAGTGAAAGATAGGTACATGGTTTGCACTAGACGTACCATAGGCTCAACTGGAAGCTCGTTTTGGCCTTTCAGACATGGTGCTAATCTTGATGCAAGAAAGGTGCACGGTTTGCGTCAAACGTACCATTGGATCAGAAATCATTTTGGATGCACCTGATGGAACTCCTAGGTGACGTGGGTCATGTGGAATCTCCCTTAATTCTGTTTGGAGACAATTTTAGTGTTGGTGCAAGATAGGTGCATGGTTTGTGCTAGATTACCATAGGCTTACAAATCATTTTGGACGCAACCGATGGAACACCTAGGTGACGTGGATCATTTGGAATATCGCTTGTTTCCATTTAGAGATAGTGTTGGTGTCAGTGAGGTGACGTGGGTCATGTGGAATCTAACTTCATTCCGTTTGGAGACAGTGTTAGTGTCGGTGCAAGATGGGTGCATGGTTTGCACTAGATATACCATAGGCTTACAAATCACTTTGGATGCAACCGATGGAACTCCTAGGTGACTTGGGTCATGTGGAATATCACTTCTTTTCGTTTGGAGATAGTGTTGGTGTCGGTTAGGTGACATGGGTCATGTGGAATCTCACTTCATTCTGTTTGGAGATAGTGTTAGTGTCGGTGCAAGATGAGTGCATGGTTTGCGCTAGATGTGCCATAGGCTTACAAATCATTTTGGACGCAACCGATGGAACTCCTAGGTGACTTGGGTCATGTGGAATATCACTTCTTTCCGTTTGGAGACAGTGTTGGTGTCGGTTAGGTGACGTGGGTCATGTGGAATCTCACTTCATTCCGTTTGGAGATAGTGTTAGTGTCGGTGCAAGATGAGTGCATGGTTTGCGCTAGATGTACCATAGGCTTACAAATCATTTTGGACGCAACCAATGGAACTCCTATGTGACGTGGGTCATGTGGAATATCGCTTCTTTCCATTTGGAGACAGTGTTGGTGTCGGTTAGGTGACGTGGGTCACGTGGAATCTCTCTTCATTCCATTTGGAGATAGTGTTAGTGTCGGTGCAAGATGGGTGCATGGTTTGCGCTAGATGTACCATAGGCTTACAAATCATTTTGGGCGCAACCGATGGAACTCCTAGGTGACGTGGGTCATGTGGAATCTCGCTTCTTTTTGTTTGGAGATAGTGTTGGTGTCGGTTGGGTGACGTGGGTCATGTGGAATCTCACTTCATTCCGTTTGGAGGCAGTGTTAGTGTCGGTGCAAGCTGGGTGCATGGTTTGCGCTAGATGTACCATAGGCTTACAAATCATTTTGCACGCACCCGATGGAACTCCTAGGTGACGTGGGTCATGTGAAATCTCGCTTCTGTCCATTTGGAGACTGTGTTGGTGTCGGTGCAAGATAGGTGCATGGTTTGCGCTAGATGTACCATAGGCTTATAAATTGTTTTGCACGCTCTCGATGGTACCACTAGGTGACAAGACTCAAGTGGGAGCTCATTTCGGACTTTTGGATATAGTGCTAATCTCGACGCACGATAGCTGCACGGTTTGCGTGCAATGTACCATTGGCTCAGAAATCGTTTTGGACGCACCCGTTGGAACTCCTAGGTGTTGTGGGTCATGTGGAATCTCACTTCTTTCCGTTTGGAGACAATGTTAATGTCGGTGCAAGATAGGTACATGGGTTGCACTAGACGTACCATAGGCTCAACTGGAAGCTCGTTTCGGCCTTTCGGACATGGTGCTAATCTTGACGCAAAAAGGTGCACAGTTTGCGTCAAACGTACCATTGGATCGGAAATCATTTTAGACGCACCCGATGGAACTCCTAGGTGATGTGGGTCATGTGGAATCTCACTTCATTCTGTTTGGAGACAGTGTTAGTGTTGGTGCAAGATAGGTGCATGGTTTGCGCTAGATGTACCATAGGCATACAAATCGGTTTGGACGCAAACGAGGGAACTCCTATGTGATGTGGGTCATGTGGAATATCGCTTCTTTCTATTTGGAGACAGTGTTGGTGTCGGTTAGGTGACGTGGGTCATGTGGAATCTCACTTCATTCCGTTTGGAGACAGTGTTAGTGTCGGTGCAAGATGGATGCATGGTTTGCTCTAGATGTACCATAGGCATACAAATCATTTTGGACGCAACCGATGGAACTCCTAGGTGACGTGGGTCATGTGGAATATCGCTTCTTTCTGTTTGGAGACAGTGTTGGTGTCGGTTAGGTGACGTGGGTCATGTGGAATCTCACTTCATTCCATATGAAGACAGTGTTAGTGTCGGTGCTAGATGGGTGCATGGTTTGCGCTAGATGTACCATAGGCTTACAAATCATTTTGGACACAACCGATGGAACTCCTAGGTGACGTGGGTCATGTGGAATCTCGCTTCTTTCCATTTGGATACAGTGTTGGTGTCGGTTAGGTGACGTGGGTCATGTGGAATCTCACTTCATTCCATTTGGAAACAGTGTTAGTGTCGGTGCAAGATGGGTGCATGGTTTGCGCTAGACGTACCATAGGCTTATAAATTGTTTTGGACGCACCCGATGGAACTCCTAGGTGACATGGGTCATGTGGAATCTCGCTTCTTTCCATTTGGAGACTGTGTTGGTGTCGGTGCAAGATAGGTGCATGGTTTGCGCTAGATGTACCATAGGCTTATAAATCATTTTGCATGCGCTCGATGGTACCACTAGGTGACGAGGCTCAAGTGGAAGCTCGTTTCAGACTGTCGGATATAGTGCTAATCTCGACGCAAGATAGGTGCATGGTTTGCGTGGAATGTACCATTGGCTCAGAAATCATTTTGGACGCACCCGTTGGAACTCCTAGGTGATGTGGGTCATGTGGAATCTCACTTCTTTCCGTTTAGAGACAGTGTTAATGTCAGTGAAAGATACGTACATGGTTTGCACTAGACGTACCATAGGCTCAACTGGAAGCTCGTTTTGGCCTTTCAGACATGGTGCTAATCTTGATGCAAGAAAGGTGCACGGTTTGCGTCAAACGTACCATTGGATCAGAAATCATTTTGGATGCACCTGATGGAACTCCTAGGTGACGTGGGTCATGTGGAATCTCACTTAATTCTGTTTGGAGACAATTTTAGTGTTGGTGCAAGATAGGTGCATGGTTTGTGCTAGATTACCATAGGCTTACAAATCGTTTTGGACGCAACCGATGGAACACCTAGGTGACGTGGGTCATGTGGAATATCGCTTGTTTCCGTTTAGAGATAGTGTTGGTGTCGGTGAGGTGACGTGGGTCATGTGGAATCTCACTTCATTCCGTTTGGAGACAGTGTTAGTGTCGGTGCAAGATGGGTGCATGGTTTGCACTAGATATACCATAGGCTTACAAATCATTTTGGATGCAACCGATGCAACTCCTAGGTGACTTGGGTCATGTGGAATATCACTTCTTTTCATTTGGAGATAGTGTTGGTGTCGGTTAGGTGACATGGGTCATGTGGAATCTCACTTCATTCTGTTTGGAGATAGTGTTAGTGTCGGTGCAAGATGAGTGCTTGGTTTGCGCTAGATGTGCCATAGGCTTACAAATCATTTTGGACGCAACCGATGGAACTCCTAGGTGACGTGGGTCATGTGGAATATCACTTCTTTCTCTTTTGAGACAGTGTTGGTGTAGGTTAGGTGACGTGGGTCATGTGGAATCTCTCTTCATTCCATTTGGAGACAGTGTTAGTGTCGGTGCAAGATGGGTGCATGGTTTGCGCTAGATGTACCATAGGCTTACAAATCATTTTGGACGCAACCGATGGAACTCCTAGGTGACGTGGGTCATGTTGAATCTCGCTTCTTTCTGTTTGGAGACAGTGTTGGTGTCGGTTGGGTGACGTGGGTCATGTGGAATCTCACTTCTTTCCGTTTGGAGACAGTGTTAGTGTCGGTGCAAGATGGGTGCATGGTTTGCGCTAGATGTACCATAGGCTTACAAATCGTTTTGGATGCAACCGATGGAACTCCGAGGTGACGTGGGTCATGTGGAATCTCACTTCTTTCTGTTTGGAGACAATGTTAATGTCGGTGCAAGATAGGTACATGGGTTGCACTAGACGTACCATAGGCTCAACTAGAAGCTCATTTCGGCCTTTCGGACATGGTGCTAATCTTGACACAAGAAAGGTGCATGGTTTGCGTCAAACGTACCATTGGATCGGAAATCATTTTAGACGCACCCGATGGAACTCCTAGTTGATGTGGGTCATGTGGAATCTAACTTCATTCCGTTTGGAGATAGTGTTGGTGTCGGTTAGGTGACATGGGTCATGTGGAATCTCACTTCATTCTGTTTGGAGACAGTGTTAGTGTCGGTGCAAGATGGGTGCATGGTTTGTGCTAGATATACCATAGGCTTACAAATCGTTTTGGACGCAACCGATGGAACTCCTAGGTGACGTGGGTCATGTGGAATATCGCTTGTTTCCGTTTAGAGATAGTGTTGGTGTCGGTGAGGTGACGTGGGTCATGTGGAATCTCACTTCATTCCGTTTGGAGACAGTGTTAGTGTCGGTGCAAGATGGGTGCATGGTTTGCACTAGATATACCATAGGCTTACAAATCGTTTTGGATGCAACCGATGGAACTCCTAGGTGACTTGGGTCATGTGGAATATCACTTCTTTTCGTTTGGAGATAGTGTTGGCGTCGGTTAGGTGACATGGGTCATGTGGAATCTCACTTCATTCTGTTTGGAGATAGTGTTAGTGTCGGTGCAAGATGAGTGCATGGTTTGCGCTAGATGTGCCATAGGCTTACAAATCATTTTGGACGCAACCGATGGAACTCCTAGGTGACGTGGGTCATGTGGAATATCGCTTCTTTCTATTTGGAGACAGTGTTGGTGTCGGTTAGGTGACGTGGGTCATGTGGAATCTCTCTTCATTCCATTTGGAGACAGTGTTAGTGTCGGTGCAAGATGGGTGCATGGTTTGCGCTAGATGTACCATAGGCTTACAAATCATTTTGGACGCAACCGATGGAACTCCTAGGTGACGTGGGTCATGTGGAATCTCGCTTCTTTTTGTTTGGAGACAGTGTGGGTGTCGGTTGGGTGACGTGGGTCATGTGGAATGTCACTTCTTTCCGTTTGGAGATAGTGTTAGTGTCGGTGCAAGATGGGTGCATGGTTTGCGCTAGATGTACCATAGGCTTACAAATCGTTTTGGATGCAACCGATGGAACTCCTAGGTGACGTGGGTCATGTGGAATTTCACTTCTTTCTGTTTGGAGACAATGTTAATGTCGGTGCAAGATAGGTACATGGGTTGCACTAGACATACCATAGGCTCAACTAGAAGCTCATTTCGGCCTTTCGGACATGGTGCTAATCTTGACGCAAGAAAGGTGCATGGTTTGCGTCAAACGTACCATTGGATCGGAAATCATTTTAGACGCACCCGATGGAACTCCTAGGTGATGTGGGTCATGTGGAATCTAACTTCATTCTGTTTGGAGACAGTGTTGGTGTCGGTTAGGTGACATGGGTCATGTGGAATCTCACTTCATTCTGTTTGGAGACAGTGTTAGTGTCGGTGCAAGATGGGTGCATGGTTTGTGCTAGATATACCATAGGCTTACAAATCGTTTTGGACGCAACCGATGGAACTCCGAGGTGACGTGGGTCATGTGGAATATCGCTTCTTTCTGTTTGGAGACAGTGTTGGTGTCGGTTAGGTGACGTGGGTCATGTGGAATCTCACTTCGTTCCATATGAAGACAGTGTTAGTGTCGGTGCATGGTTTGCGCTAGATGTACCATAGGCTTACAAATCATTTTGGACGCAACCGATGGAACTCCTAGGTGACGTGGGTCATGTGGAATCTCGCTTCTTTCCATTTGGAGATAGTGTTGGTGTTGGTTAGGTGACGTGGGTCATGTGGAATCTCACTTCATTCCATTTGGAAATAGTGTTAGTGTCGGTGCAAGATGGGTGCATGGTTTGCGCTAGACGTACCATAGGCTTATAAATTGTTTTGGACGCACCCGATGGAACTCCTAGGTGATGTGGGTCATGTGGAATCTCGCTTCTTTCCATTTGGAGACTGTGTTGGTGTCGGTGCAAGATAGGTGCATGGTTTGCGCTAGATGTACCATAGGCTTATAAATCGTTTTGCATGCGCTCGATGGTACCACTAGGTGACGAGGCTCAAGTGGAAGCTCGTTTCGGACTTTCGGATATAGTGCTAATCTCGACCCAAGATAGGTGCATGGTTTGCGTGGAATGTACCATTGGCTCAGAAATCATTTTGGACGCACCCGTTGGAACTCCTAGGTGATGTGGGTCATGTGGAATCTCACTTCTTTCCGTTTGGAGACAGTGTTAATGTCAGTGAAAGATAGGTACATGGTTTGCACTAGACGTACCATAGGCTCAACTGGAAGCTCGTTTTGGCCTTTCAGACATGGTGCTAATCTTGACGCAAGAAAGGTGCACGGTTTGCGTCAAACGTACCATTGGATCAGAAATCATTTTGGACGCACCTGATGGAACTCCTAGGTGATGTGGGTCATGTGGAATCTCACTTAATTCTGTTTGGACACAATTTTAGTGTTGGTGCAAGATAGGTGCATGGTTTGTGCTAGATTACCATAGGCTTACAAATTGTTTTGGACGCAACCGATGGAACACCTAGGTAACGTGGGTCATGTGGAATATCGCTTGTTTCCGTTTAGAGATAGTCTTGGTGTCGGTGAGGTGACATGGGTCATGTGGAATCTCACTTCATTCCGTTTGGAGACAGTGTTAGTGTCGGTGCAAGATGGGTGCATGGTTTGCACTAGATATACCATAGGCTTACAAATCGTTTTGGATGCAACCGATGGAACTCCTAGGTGACTTGGGTCATGTGGAATATCACTTCTTTTCGTTTGGAGATAGTGTTGGTGTCGGTTAGGTGACATGGGTCACGTGGAATCTCACTTCATTCTGTTTGGAGATAGTGTTAGTGTCGGTGCAAGATGAGTTAATGGTTTGCGCTAGATGTGCCATAGGCTTACAAATCATTTTGGACGCAACCGATGGAACTCCTAGGCGATGTGGGTCATGTGGAATATCGCTTCTTTCTATTTGGAGACAGTGTTGGTGTCGGTTAGGTGATGTGGGTCATATGGAATCTCTCTTCATTCCATTTGGAGACAGTGTTAGTGTCGGTGCAAGATGGGTGCATGGTTTGCGCTAGATGTACCATAGGCTTACAAATCATTTTGGACGCAACTGATGGAACTCCTAGGTGACGTGGGTCATGTGGAATCTCGCTTCTTTCTGTTTGGAGACAGTGTTGGTGTCGGTTGGGTGACGTGGGTCATGTGGAATCTCACTTCTTTCCGTTTGAAGACAGTGTTAGTGTCGGTGCAAGATGGGTGCATGGTTTGCGCTAGATGTACCATAGGCTTACAAATCATTTTGGATGCAACCGATGGAACTCCTAGGTGACGTGGGTCATGTGGAATCTCACTTCTTTCTGTTTGGAGACAATGTTAATGTCGGTGCAAGATAGGTACATGGGTTGCACTAGACGTACCATAGGCTCAACTAGAAGCTCATTTTGGCCTTTCGGACATGGTGCTAATCTTGACGCAAGAAAGGTGCATGGTTTGCGTCAAACGTACCACTGGATCGGAAATCATTTTAGACGCACCCGATGGAACTCCTAGGTGATGTGGGTCATGTGGAATCTAACTTCATTCCGTTTGGAGACAGTGTTGGTGTCGGTTAGGTGACATGGGTCATGTGGAATCTCACTTCATTCTGTTTGGAGACAGTGTTAGTGTCGGTGAAAGATGGGTGCATGGTTTGTGCTAGATATACCATTGGCTTACAAATCATTTTGGACGCAACCGATGGAACTCCTAGGTGACGTGGGTCATGTGGAATATTGCATCTTTCTATTTGGAGAGAGTGTTGGTGTCGGTTAGGTGACGTGGGTCATGTGGAATGTCACTTCATTCCATTTGGAGACAGTGTTAGTGTCATTGCAAGATGGATGCATGGTTTGCGCTAGATGTACCATAGGCTTACAAATCATTTTGGACGCAACCGATGGAACTCCTAGGTGACGTGGGTCATGTGGAATCTTGCTTCTTTCCATTTGGAGACAGTGTTGGTGTCGGTTAGGTGACGTGGGTCATGTGGAATCTGACTTCATTCCATTTGGAAACAGTGTTAGTGTTGGTGCAAGATGGGTGCATGGTTTGCGCTAGATGTACCATAGGCTTACAAATAATTTTGGACGCACCTGATGGAACTCCTAGGTGACGTGGGTCATGTGGAATCTCGCTTCTTTCTGGTTGGAGACAGTGTCGGTGTCGGTTTGGTGATGTGGATCATGTGGAATCTCACTTCATTCCATTTGGAGACAGTGTTAGTGTCGGTGCAAGATGGGTGCATGGTTTGCGCAAGATGTACCATAGGCTTACAAATCGTTTTGGACGCACCCGATGGAACTCCTTGGTGACGTGGGTCATGTGGAATCTCACTTCTTTCCATTTGGAGACTGTGTTGGTGTCGGTGCAAGATAGGTGCATGGTTTGCGCTAGACGTACCATAGGCTTATAAATCGTTTTGCACGCGCTCGATGGTACCACTAGGTGATGAGGCTCAAGTGGAAGCTCGTTTCGGACTTTCATATATAGCGCTAATCTCGATGCAAGATAGGTGCACGGTTTGCGTGGAACGTACCATTGGCTCAAAAATCGTTTTGGACGCACCAGTTTGAAATCCTATGTGATGTGGGTCATGTGGAATCTCACTTCTTTCCGTTTGGAGACAGTGTTAATGTCAGTGAAAGATAGGTACATGGTTTGCACTAGACGTACCATAGGCTCAACTGGAAGCTCGTTTTGGCCTTTCGGACATGGTGCTAATCTTGATGCAAGAAAGTTGCACGGTTTGCGTCAAACGTACCAATGGATCAGAAATCATTTTGGACGCACCTGATGGAACTCCTAGGTGACGTGGGTCATGTGGAATCTCACTTCATTCCGTTTGGAGACAATGTTAGTGTTGGTGCAAGATAGGTGCATGGTTTGCGCTAGATGTACCATAGGCTTACAAATCGTTTTGGACACAACCGATGGAACTCCTAGGTGACGTGGGTCATGTGGAATATCGTTTCTTTCCGTTTAGAGATAGTGTTGGTGTCGGTTAGGTGACGTGGGTCATGTGGAATCTCACTTCATTCTGTTTGAAGACAGTGTTAGTCTCGGTGCAAGATGGGTGCATGGTTTGCGCTAGATATACCATAGGCTTACAAATCATTTTGGACGCAACCGATGGAACTCCTAGGTGACTTGGGTCATGTGGAATATCACTTCTTTCCGTTTGGAGACAGTGTTGGTGTCGGTTAGGTGACGTGGGTCATGTGGAATCTCACTTCATTCCGTTTGGAGATAGTGTTAGTGTCGGTGCAAGATGAGTGCATGGTTTGCGCTAGATGTACCATAGGCTTACAAATCATTTTGGACGCAACCGATGGAACTGCTATGTGACGTGGGTCATGTGGAATATCGCTTCTTTCTGTTTGGAGACAGTGTTGGTGTCGGTTAGGTGACGTGGGTCACCTAGAATCTCTCTTCATTCCATTTGGAGATAGTGTTTGTGTCGGTGCAAGATGGGTGCATGGTTTGCGCTAGATGTACCATAGGCTTACAAATCATTTTGGACGCAACCGATGGAACTCCTAGGTGACGTGGGTCATGTGGAATCTCGCTTCTTTCTGTTTGGAGACAGTGTTGGTGTCGGTTGGGTGACGTGGGTCATGTGGAATCTCACTTCTTTCCGTTTGGAGATAGTGTTAGTGTCGGTGCAAGATGGGTGCATGGTTTGCGCTAGATGTACCATAGGCTTACAAATCATTTTGGATGCAACCGATGGAACTCCTAGGTGACGTGGCTCATGTGGAATCTCACTTCTTTCCATTTGGAGACAATGTTAATGTCAGTGCAAGATGGGTACATGGGTTGCACTAGACGTACCATAGGCTCAATTGGAAGCTTGTTTCGGCCTTTCAGACTTGGTGCTTATCTTGACGTAAGAAAGGTGCACGGTTTGCGTCAAACGTACCATTGGATCGGAAATCATTTTAGACGCACCCGATGGAACTCCTAGGTGATGTGGGTCATGTGGAATCTAACTTCATTCCGTTTGGAGATAGTGTTAGTGTTGGTGCAAGATAGGTGCGTGGTTTGCGCTAGATGTACCATAGGCAAGCAAATCAGTTTGGACGCAACCAATGGAACTCCTAGGTGATGTGGGTCATGTGGAATATTGCTTCTTTCTGTTTGGAGACAGTGTTGGTGTCGGTTAGGTGACGTGGGTCATGTGGAACCTCAATTCATTCTGTTTGGAGACAGTGTTAGTGTCGGTGCAAGATGGGTGCATGGTTTGCGCTAGATATACCATAGGCTTACAAATCATTTTGGACGCAACCGATGGAACTCCTAGGTGACGTGGGTCATGTGGAATATTGCTTCTTTCTATTTGGAGAGAGTGTTGGTGTCGGTTAGGTGACGTGGGTCATGTGGAATGTCACTTCATTCCATTTGGAGAGAGTGTTAGTGTCGTTGCAAGATGGATGCATGGTTTGCGCTAGATGTACCATAGGCTTACAAATCATTTTGGACGCAACCGATGGAACTCCTAGGTGACGTGGGTCATGTGGAATCTCGCTTCTTTCCGTTTGGAGACAGTGTTGGTGTCGGTTAGGTGACGTGGGTCATGTGGAATCTGACTTCATTCCATTTGGCAACTGTGTTAGTGTCGGTGCAAGATGGGTGCATGGTTTGCGCTAGATGTACCATAGGCTTACAAATCATTTTGGACGCACCTGATGGAACTCCTAGGTGACGTGGGTCATGTGGAATCTCGCTTCTTTCCATTTGGAGACTGTGTTGGTGTCGGTGCAAGATAGGTGCATGGTTTGCGCTAGACGTACCATAGGCTTATAAATCATTTTGCACGCGCTCGATGGTACCACTAGGTGACGAGGCTCAAGTGGAAGCTCGTTTCGGACTTTTGGATATAGTGCTAATCTTGATGCAAGATAGGTGCACGATTTGCGTGGAACGTACCATTGGCTCAAAAATTGTTTTGGACGCACCCGTTGGAAATCCTATGTGATGTGGGTCATGTGGAATCTCACTTCTTTTCGTTTGGAGACAGTGTTAATGTTAGTGAAAGATAGGTACATGGTTTGCACTAGACGTACCATAGCCTCAACTGGAAGCTCGTTTTGGCCTTTCGGACATGGTGCTAATCTTGATGCAAGAAAGGTGCACGGTTTGCATCAAACGTACCAATGGATCAGAAATCATTTTGGACGCACCTGATGGAACTCCAAGGTGACGTGGGTCATGTGGAATCTCGCTTCTTTCCGTTTGGAGACAGTGTTGGTGTCGGTTGGGTGACATGGGTCATGTGGAATCTCACTTCATTCCGTTTGGAGACAGTGTCAGTGTCGGTGCAAGATGGGTGCATGGTTTGCGCTAGATGTACCATAGGCTTACAAATCATTTTGGACGCAACCGATTGAACTCCTAGGTGACGTGGGTCATGTGGAATATCGCATCTTTCTGTTTGGAGATAGTGTTGGTGTTGGTTAGGTGACGTGGGTCATGTGGAATCTCACTTCATTCCTTTTGGAGACAATGTTAGTGTTGGTGCAAGATAGGTGCATGGTTTGCGCTAGATGTACCATAGGCTTACAAATCGTTTTGGACGCAACCGATGGAACTCCTAGGTGACGTGGGTCATGTGGAATATCGTTTCTTTCCGTTTAGAGATAGTGTTGGTGTCGGTTAGGTGACGTGGGTCATGTGAAATCTCACTTCATTGTGTTTGAAGACAGTGTTAGTGTCGGTGCAAGATGGTGCATGGTTTGCGCTGGATATACCATAGGCTTACAAATCGTTTTGGACGCAACCGATGGAACTCCTAGGTGACTTGGGTCATGTGGAATATCACTTCTTTTCGTTTGGAGACAGTGTTGGTGTCGGTTAGGTGATGTGGGTCATGTGGAATCTCACTTCATTCCGTTTGGAGACAGTTTTAGTGTCGGTGCAAGATGAGTGCATGGTTTGCGCTAGATATACCATAGGCTTACAAATCATTTTGGACGCAGTCGATGGAACTCCTAGGTGACGTGGGTCATGTGGAACCTCACTTCTTTCCGTTTGGAGACAGTGTTGGTGTCGGTTAGGTGACGTGGGTCATGTGGAATCTCTCTTCATTCCATTTGGAGATAGTGTTAGTGTCGGTGCAAGATGGGTGCATGGTTTGCGCTAGATGTACCATAGGCTTACAAATCATTTTGGACGCAACCGATGGAACTCCTAGGTGACATGGGTCATGTGGAATATCGCTTCTTTCTGTTTGGAGATAGTGTTGGTGTTGGTTAGGTGACGTGGGTCATGTGGAATCTCACTTCATTCCTTTTGGAGACAATGTTAGTGTTGGTGCAAGATAGGTGCATGGTTTGCGCTAGATGTACCATAGGCTTACAAATCATTTTGGACGCAACCGATGGAACTCCTAGGTGACGTGGGTCATGTGGAATATCGTTTCTTTCCGTTTAGAGATAGTGTTGGTGTCGGTTAGGTGACGTGGGTCATGTGGAATCTCACTTCATTCTGTTTGAAGATAGTGTTAGTGTCGGTGCAAGATGGGTGCATGGTTTGCGCTAGATATACCATAGGCTTACAAATCATTTTGGACGCAACCGATGGAACTCCTAGGTGACTTGGGTCATGTGGAATATCACTTCTTTTCATTTGGAGACAGTGTTGGTGTCGGTTAGGTGATGTGGGTCATGTGGAATCTCACTTCATTCCGTTTGGAGACAGTGTTAGTGTCGGTGCAAGATGAGTGCATGGTTTGCGCTAGATATACCATAGGCTTACAAATCATTTTGGACGCAATCGATGGAACTCCTAGGTGACGTGGGTCATGTGGAATCTCACTTCTTTCCGTTTGGAGACAGTGTTGGTGTCGGTTAGGTGACGTGGGTCATGTGGAATCTCTCTTCATTCCATTTGGAGATAGTGTTAGTGTCGGTGCAAGATGGGCGCATGGTTTGCGCTAGATGTACCATAGGCTTACAAATCATTTTGGACGCAACCGATGGAACTCCTAGGTGACGTGGGTCATGTGGAATCTTGCTTCTTTCCGTTTGGAGACAGTGTTGGTGTCGGTTAGGTGACGTCAGTCATGTGGAATCTGACTTCATTCCATTTGGAAACAGTGTTAGTGTCGGTGCAAGATGGGTGCATGGTTTGCGCTAGATGTACCATAGGCTTACGAATCATTTTGGACGCACCTGATGGAACTCCTAGGTGACGTGGGTCATGTGGAATCTCGCTTCTTTTCATTTGGAGACTGTGTTGGTGTCGGTGCAAGATAGGTGCATGGTTTGCGATAGACGTACCATAGGCTTATAAATCATTTTGCACGCGCTCGATGGTACCACTAGGTGACGAGGCTCAAGTGGAAGCTCATTTCGGACTTTTGGATATAGTGCTAATCTTGATGCAAGATAGGTGCACGATTTGCGTGGAACGTACCATTGGCTCAAAAATTGTTTTGGACGCACCCGTTGGAAATCCTATGTGATGTGGGTCATGTGGAATCTCACTTTTTCCGTTTGGAGACAGTGTTAATGTCAGTGAAAGATAGGTACATGGTTTGCACTAGACATACCATAGGCTCAACTGGAAGCTCGTTTTGGCCTTTCGGACATGGTGCTAATCTTGATGCAAGAAAGGTGCACGGTTTGCATCAAACGTACCAATGGATCAGAAATCATTTTGGACGCACCTGATGGAACTCCTAGGTGACGTGGGTCATGTGGAATCTCGCTTCTTTCCGTTTGGAGAATGTGTTGGTGTCGGTTGGGTGACGTGGGTCATGTGGAATCTCACTTTATTCCGTTTGGAGACAGTGTTAGTGTCGGTGCAAGATGGGTGCATGGTTTGTGCTAAATGTACCACAGGCTTACAAATCGTTTTGGACGCACTCGATGGAACTCCTAGGTGACGTGGGTCATGTGGAATCTCGCTTCTTTCCATTTGGTGACTGTGTTAGGGTCGGTGCAAGATAGGTGCATGGTTTGCGCTAGATGTACCATAGGCTTATAAATCGTTTTGCACGCGCTTGATGGTACCACTAGGTGACAAGGCTCAAGTGGAAGCTCGTTTCGGACTTTCGGATATAGTGCTAATCTCGACGCAAGATAGGTGCACGGTTTGCGTGCAATGTACCATTGGCTCAGAAATCATTTTGGACGCACTCGTTGGAACTCCTAGGTGCTGTGGGTCATGTGGAATCTCACTTCTTTCCGTTTGGAGACAATGTTAATGTCGGTGCAAGATAGGTACATGGGTTGCACTAGACGTACCATAGGCTCAACTGGAAGCTCGTTTTGGCCTTTCGGACATGGTGCTAATCTTGACGCAAAAAAGGTGCACGGTTTGCGTCAAATGTACCATTGCATCAGAAATCATTTTAGACGCACCCGATGGAACTCCTAGGTGATGTGGGTCATGTGGAATCTCACTTCATTCCGTTTGGGGACAGTGTTAGTGTTGGTGCAAGAAAGGTGCATGGTTTGTGCTAGATGTACCATAGGCATACAAATCGGTTTGGACGCAACCGATGGAACTCCTAGGTGATGTGGGTCACGTGGAATATCGCTTCTTTCTGTTTGGAGACAGTGTGGGTGTCGGTTAGCTGACATGGGTCATGTGGAATCTCACTTCATTCTGTTTGGAGACAGTGTTAGTGTCGATGCAAGATGGATGCATGGTTTGCTCTAGATGTACCATAGGCTTACAAATCATTTTGGACGCAACCGATGGAACTCCTAGGTGACGTGGGTCATGTGGAATCTCGCTTCTTTCCGTTTGGAGACAGTGTTGGTGTCGGTTATGTGATGTGGGTCATGTGGAATCTCACTTCATTCCATTTGGAAATAGTGTTAGTGTCGGTGCAAGATGGGTGCATGGTTTGCACTAGATGTACCATAGGCTTATAATTCGTTTTGGACGCACCCGATGGAACTCTTAGGTGACGTGGGTCATGTGGAATCTCACTTCATTCCGTTTGGAGACAGTGTTAGTGTCGGTGCAAGATGGGTGCATGGTTTGCGCTAGATGTACCATTGGCTTACAAATCATTTTGGACGCAACTGATGGAACTCCTAGGTGACGTGGGTCATGTGGAATATCGCTTCTTTCTGTTTGGAGATAGTGTTGGTGTTGGTTAGGTGACGTGGGTCATGTGGAATCTCACTTCATTCTGTTTGAAGACAGTGTTAGTGTCGGTGCAAGATGGGTGCATGGTTTGCGCTAGATATACCATAGGCTTACAAATCGTTTTGGACGCAACCGATGGAACTCCTAGGTGACTTGGGTCATGTGGAATATCACTTCTTTTCGTTTGGAGACAGTGTTGGTGTCGGTTAGGTGATGTGGGTCATGTGGAATCTCACTTCATTCCATTTGGAGACAGTGTTAGTGTCGGTGCAAGATGAGTGCATGGTTTGCGCTAGATATACCATAGGCTTACAAATCATTTTGGACGCAATCGATGGAACTCCTAGGTGACGTTGGTCATGTGGAATATCGCTTCTTTCTGTTTGGAGACAGTGTTGGTGTTGGTTAGGTGACGTGGGTCATGTGGAATCTCACTTCATTCCATTTGGAGACAGTGTTAGTGTCGGTGCAAGATGGGTGCATGGTTTGCGCGAGATGTACCATAGGCTTACAAATCATTTTGGACACAATCGATGGAACTCCTAGGTGACGTGGGTCATGTGGAATCTCGCTTCTTTCCGTTTGGAGAATGTGTTGGTGTCGGTTGGGTGACGTGGGTCATGTGGAATCTCACTTTATTCCGTTTGGAGACAGTGTTAGTGTCGGTGCAAGATGGGTGCATGGTTTGTGCTAAATGTACCACAGGCTTACAAATCGTTTTGGACGCACTCGATGGAACTCCTAGGTGACGTGGGTCATGTGGAATCTCGCTTCTTTCCATTTGGTGACTGTGTTAGGGTCGGTGCAAGATAGGTGCATGGTTTGCGCTAGATGTACCATAGGCTTATAAATCGTTTTGCACGCGCTTGATGGTACCACTAGGTGACAAGGCTCAAGTGGAAGCTCGTTTCGGACTTTCGGATATAGTGCTAATCTCGACGCAAGATAGGTGCACGGTTTGCGTGCAATGTACCATTGGCTCAGAAATCATTTTGGACGCACTCGTTGGAACTCCTAGGTGCTGTGGGTCATGTGGAATCTCACTTCTTTCCGTTTGGAGACAATGTTAATGTCGGTGCAAGATAGGTACATGGGTTGCACTAGACGTACCATAGGCTCAACTGGAAGCTCGTTTTGGCCTTTCGGACATGGTGCTAATCTTGACGCAAAAAAGGTGCACGGTTTGCGTCAAATGTACCATTGCATCAGAAATCATTTTAGACGCACCCGATGGAACTCCTAGGTGATGTGGGTCATGTGGAATCTCACTTCATTCCGTTTGGGGACAGTGTTAGTGTTGGTGCAAGAAAGGTGCATGGTTTGTGCTAGATGGAACCGATGGAACGCACCCGATGGAACTCTTAGGTGACGTGGGTCATGTGGAATCTCACTTCATTCCATTTGGAGACAGTGTTAGTGTCTGTGCAAGATGGGTGCATGGTTTGCGCTAGATGTACCATAGGCTTACAAATCATTTTGGACGCAACCGATGGAACTCCTAGGTGACCTGGGTCATGTGGAATATCGCTTCTTTCTGTTTGGAGACAGTGTTGGTGTCGGTTAGGTGACGTGGGTCATGTCGAATCTCACTTCATTCCATTTGAAGACAGTGTTAGGTTTGGTGCAAGACGGGTGCATGGTTTGAGCTAGATGTACCATAGGCTTACAAATCATTTTGGACGCAACCGATGGAACTCCTAGGTGACGTGGGTCATGTGGAATCTCGCTTCCTTCCGTTTGGAGACAGTGTTGGTGTCGGTTAGGTGACGTGGGTCATGTGGAATCTCACTTCATTCCATTTGGAAACAGTGTTAGTGTCGGTGCAAGATGGGTGAATGGTTAGCGCTAGATGTACCATAGGGTTATAAATCGTTTTGGGCGCACCCGATGGAACTCCTAGGTGACGTGGGTCATGTGGAATCTCGCTTCTTTCTGTTTGGAGACAGTGTTGGTGTCGGTTGGGTGACGTGGGTCATGTGGAATCTCACTTCTTTCCGTTTGGAGACAGTGTTAGTGTCGGTGCAAGATGGGTGCATGGTTTGTGCTAGATGTACCATAGGCTTACAAATCGTTTTGGACGCAACCGATGGAACTCCTAGGTGACGTGGGTCATGTGGAATATTGCTTCTTTCTATTTGGAGAGAGTGTTGGTGTCGGTTAGGTGACGTGGGTCATGTGGAATGTCACTTCATTCCATTTGGAGAGAGTGTTAGTGTCGTTGCAAGATGGATGCATGGTTTGCGCTAGATATACCATAGGCTTACAAATCATTTTGGACGCAACCGATGGAACTCCTAGGTGACTTGGGTCATGTGGAATATCACTTCTTTTCGTTTGGAGACAGTGTTGGTGTCGGTTAGGCGATGTGGGTCATGTGGAATCTCACTTCATTCCGTTTGGAGGCAGTGTTAGTGTCGGTACAAGATGAGTGCATGGTTTGCGCTAGATATACCATAGGCTTACAAATCATTTTGGATGCAATCGATGGAACTCCTAGGTGACGTGGGTCATGTGGAATCTCACTTCTTTCCGTTTGGAGACAGTGTTGGTGTCGGTTAGGTGACGTGGGTCACGTGGAATCTTTCTTCATTCCATTTGGAGATAGTGTTAGTGTTGGTGCAAGATGGGTGCATGGTTTGCGCTAGATGTACCATAGGCTTACAAATCATTTTGGACGCAACCGATGGAACTCCTAGGTGACGTGGGTCATGTGGAATCTCGCTTCTTTCCGTTTGGAGACAGTGTTGGTGTCGGTTAGGTGACGTGGGTCATGTGGAATCTGACTTCATTCCATTTGGAAACAGTGTTAGTGTCGGTGCAAGATGGGTGCATGGTTTGCGCTAGATGTACCATAGGCTTACAAATCATTTTGGACGCACCTGATGGAACTCCTAGGTGACGTGGGTCATGTGGAATCTCGCTTCTTTTCATTTGGAGACTGTGTTGGTGTCGGTGCAAGATAGGTGCATGGTTTGCGCTAGACGTACCATAGGCTTATAAATCATTTTGCACGCGCTCGATGGTACCACTAGGTGACGAGGCTCAAGTGGAAGCTCATTTCGGACTTTTGGATATAGTGCTAATCTTGATGCAAGATAGGTGCACGATTTGCGTGGAACGTACCATTGGCTCAAAAATTGTTTTGGACGCACCCGTTGGAAATCCTATGTGATGTGGGTCATGTGGAATCTCACTTTTTTCCGTTTGGAGACAGTGTTAATGTCAGTGAAAGATAGGTACATGGTTTGCACTAGACGTACCATAGGCTCAACTGGAAGCTCGTTTTGGCCTTTCGAACATGGTGCTAATCTTGATGTAAGAAAGGTGCACGGTTTGCATGAAACGTACCAATGGATCAGAAATCATTTTGGACGCACCTAATGGAACTCCTAGGTGACGTGGGTCATGTGGAATCTCGCTTCTTTCCATTTGGAGACAGTGTTGGTGTCGGTTAGGTGACGTGGGTCATGTGGAATCTCACTTCATTCCGTTTGGAGACAGTGTTAGTGTCGGTGCAAGATGGGTGCATGGTTTGCGCTAGATGTACCATTGGCTTACAAATCATTTTGGACGCAACTGATGGAACTCCTAGGTGACGTGGGTCATGTGGAATATCGCTTCTTTCTGTTTGGAGATAGTGTTGGTGTTGGTTAGGTGACGTGGGTCATGTGGAATCTCACTTCATTCTGTTTGAAGACAGTGTTAGTGTCGGTGCAAGATGGGTGCATGGTTTGCGCTAGATATACCATAGGCTTACAAATCGTTTTGGACGCAACCGATGGAACTCCTAGGTGACTTGGGTCATGTGGAATATCACTTCTTTTCGTTTGGAGACAGTGTTGGTGTCGGTTAGGTGATGTGGGTCATGTGGAATCTCACTTCATTCCATTTGGAGACAGTGTTAGTGTCGGTGCAAGATGAGTGCATGGTTTGCGCTAGATATACCATAGGCTTACAAATCATTTTGGACGCAATCGATGGAACTCCTAGGTGACGTTGGTCATGTGGAATATCGCTTCTTTCTGTTTGGAGACAGTGTTGGTGTTGGTTAGGTGACGTGGGTCATGTGGAATCTCACTTCATTCCATTTGGAGACAGTGTTAGTGTCGGTGCAAGATGGGTGCATGGTTTGCGCGAGATGTACCATAGGCTTACAAATCATTTTGGACACAATCGATGGAACTCCTAGGTGACGTGGGTCATGTGGAATCTCGCTTCTTTCCGTTTGGAGAATGTGTTGGTGTCGGTTGGGTGACGTGGGTCATGTGGAATCTCACTTTATTCCGTTTGGAGACAGTGTTAGTGTCGGTGCAAGATGGGT
Organism: Miscanthus floridulus; assembly: GCF_019320115.1. Lineage (NCBI taxonomy): Eukaryota > Viridiplantae > Streptophyta > Magnoliopsida > Poales > Poaceae > Miscanthus > Miscanthus floridulus. Next base: position 74,691,480 of record NC_089582.1, read on the forward strand.
GCATGGTTTGTGCTAAATGTACCACAGGCTTACAAATCGTTTTGGACGCACTCGATAGAACTCCTAGGTGACGTGGGTCATGTGGAATCTCGCTTCTTTCCATTTGGTGACTGTGTTAGGGTCGGTGCAAGATAGGTGCATGGTTTGCGCTAGATGTACCATAGGCTTATAAATCGTTTTGCACGCGCTTGATGGTACCACTAGGTGACAAGGCTCAAGTGGAAGCTCGTTTTGGACTTTCGGATATAGTGCTAATCTCGACGCAAGATAGGTGCACGGTTTGCGTGCAATGTACCATTGGCTCAGAAATCATTTTGGACGCACTCGTTGGAACTCCTAGGTGCTGTGGGTCATGTGGAATCTCACTTCTTTCCGTTTGGAGACAATGTTAATGTCGGTGCAAGATAGGTACATGGGTTGCACTAGACGTACCATAGGCTCAACTGGAAGCTCGTTTTGGCCTTTCGGACATGGTGCTAATCTTGACGCAAAAAAGGTGCACGGTTTGCGTCAAATGTACCATTGCATCAGAAATCATTTTAGACGCACCCGATGGAACTCCTAGGTGATGTGGGTCATGTGGAATCTCACTTCATTCCGTTTGGGGACAGTGTTAGTGTTGGTGCAAGAAAGGTGCATGGTTTGTGCTAGATGTACCATAGGCATACAAATCGGTTTGGACGCAACCGATGGAACTCCTAGGTGATGTGGGTCACGTGGAATATCGCTTCTTTCTGTTTGGAGACAGTGTGGGTGTCGGTTAGCTGACATGGGTCATGTGGAATCTCACTTCATTCTGTTTGGAGACAGTGTTAGTGTCGATGCAAGATGGATGCATGGTTTGCTCTAGATGTACCATAGGCTTACAAATCATTTTGGACGCAACCGATGGAACTCCTAGGTGACGTGGGTCATGTGGAATCTCGCTTCTTTCCGTTTGGAGACAGTGTTGGTGTCGGTTATGTGATGTGGGTCATGTGGAATCTCACTTCATTCCATTTGGAAATAGTGTTAGTGTCGGTGCAAGATGGGTGCATGGTTTGCGCTAGATGTACCATAGGCTTATAATTCGTTTTGGACGCACCCGATGGAACTCTTAGGTGACGTGGGTCATGTGGAATCTCACTTCATTCCGTTTGGAGACAGTGTTAGTGTCGGTGCAAGATGGGTGCATGGTTTGCGCTAGATGTACCATTGGCTTACAAATCATTTTGGACGCAACTGATGGAACTCCTAGGTGACGTGGGTCATGTGGAATATCGCTTCTTTCTGTTTGGAGATAGTGTTGGTGTTGGTTAGGTGACGTGGGTCATGTGGAATCTCACTTCATTCTGTTTGAAGACAGTGTTAGTGTCGGTGCAAGATGGGTGCATGGTTTGCGCTAGATATACCATAGGCTTACAAATCGTTTTGGACGCAACCGATGGAACTCCTAGGTGACTTGGGTCATGTGGAATATCACTTCTTTTCGTTTGGAGACAGTGTTGGTGTCGGTTAGGTGATGTGGGTCATGTGGAATCTCACTTCATTCCATTTGGAGACAGTGTTAGTGTCGGTGCAAGATGAGTGCATGGTTTGCGCTAGATATACCATAGGCTTACAAATCATTTTGGACGCAATCGATGGAACTCCTAGGTGACGTTGGTCATGTGGAATATCGCTTCTTTCTGTTTGGAGACAGTGTTGGTGTTGGTTAGGTGACGTGGGTCATGTGGAATCTCACTTCATTCCATTTGGAGACAGTGTTAGTGTCGGTGCAAGATGGGTGCATGGTTTGCGCGAGATGTACCATAGGCTTACAAATCATTTTGGACACAATCGATGGAACTCCTAGGTGACGTGGGTCATGTGGAATCTCGCTTCTTTCCGTTTGGAGAATGTGTTGGTGTCGGTTGGGTGACGTGGGTCATGTGGAATCTCACTTTATTCCGTTTGGAGACAGTGTTAGTGTCGGTGCAAGATGGGTGCATGGTTTGTGCTAAATGTACCACAGGCTTACAAATCGTTTTGGACGCACTCGATGGAACTCCTAGGTGACGTGGGTCATGTGGAATCTCGCTTCTTTCCATTTGGTGACTGTGTTAGGGTCGGTGCAAGATAGGTGCATGGTTTGCGCTAGATGTACCATAGGCTTATAAATCGTTTTGCACGCGCTTGATGGTACCACTAGGTGACAAGGCTCAAGTGGAAGCTCGTTTCGGACTTTCGGATATAGTGCTAATCTCGACGCAAGATAGGTGCACGGTTTGCGTGCAATGTACCATTGGCTCAGAAATCATTTTGGACGCACTCGTTGGAACTCCTAGGTGCTGTGGGTCATGTGGAATCTCACTTCTTTCCGTTTGGAGACAATGTTAATGTCGGTGCAAGATAGGTACATGGGTTGCACTAGACGTACCATAGGCTCAACTGGAAGCTCGTTTTGGCCTTTCGGACATGGTGCTAATCTTGACGCAAAAAAGGTGCACGGTTTGCGTCAAATGTACCATTGCATCAGAAATCATTTTAGACGCACCCGATGGAACTCCTAGGTGATGTGGGTCATGTGGAATCTCACTTCATTCCGTTTGGGGACAGTGTTAGTGTTGGTGCAAGAAAGGTGCATGGTTTGTGCTAGATGTACCATAGGCATACAAATCGGTTTGGACGCAACCGATGGAACTCCTAGGTGATGTGGGTCACGTGGAATATCGCTTCTTTCTGTTTGGAGACAGTGTGGGTGTCGGTTAGCTGACATGGGTCATGTGGAATCTCACTTCATTCTGTTTGGAGACAGTGTTAGTGTCGGTGCAAGATGGATGCATGGTTTGCTCTAGATGTACCATAGGCTTACAAATCATTTTGGACGCAACCGATGGAACTCCTAGGTGACATAGGTCATGTGGAATATCGCTTCTTTCCGTTTGGAGACAGTGTTGGTGTCGGTTAGGCGACATGGGTCATGTGGAATCTCACTTCATTCCATTTGAAGACAGTGTTAGGTTCGGTGCAAGATGGGTGCATGGTTTGCGCTAGATGTACCATAGGCTTACAAATCATTTTGGATGCAACCGATGGAACTCCTAGGTGACGTGGGTCATGTGGAATCTCGCTTCTTTCCGTTTGGAGACAGTGTTGGTGTCGGTTATGTGATGTGGGTCATGTGGAATCTCACTTCATTCCATTTGGAAATAGTGTTAGTGTCGGTGCAAGATGGGTGCATGGTTTGCGCTAGATGTACCATAGGCTTATAATTCGTTTTGGACGCACCCGATGGAACTCTTAGGTGACGTGGGTCATGTGGAATCTCGCTTCTTTCCATTTGGAGACTGTGTTGGTGTCGGTGCAAGATAGGTGCATGGTTTGCGCTAGACGTACCATAGGCTCAAGTGGAAGCTCGTTTCGAACTTTTCGGATATAGTGCTAATCTCGACACAAGATAGGTGCTTGGTTTGCGTGGAATGTACCATTGGCTCAGAAATCGTTTTGGACGCACCCGTTGGAACTCCTAGGTGCTGTGGGTCATGTGGAATCTCACTTCTTTCCATTTGGAGACAATGTTAATGTCGGTGCAAGATAGGTACATGGGTTGCACTAGACGTACCATAGGCTCAACTGGAAGCTCGTTTCGGCCTTTCGGATATGGTGCTAATCTTGACGCAAAAAAGGTGCACGGTTTGCGTCAAACGTACCATTGGATCAGAAATCATTTTAGACGCACCCGATGGAACTCCTAGGTGACGTGGGTCATGTGGAATCTCACTTCATTCTGTTTAGAGACAGTGTTAGTGTTGGTGCAAGATAGGTGCATGGTTTGCGCTAGATGTACCATAGGCATACAAATCTGTTTGGACGCAACCGATGGAACTCCTAGGTGATGTGGGTCATGTGGAATGTCGCTTCTTTCTGTTTGGAGACAGTGTTGGTGTCGGTTAGGAAATGTGGGTCATGTGGAATCCCACTTCATTCCATTTGGAGACAGTGTTAGTGTCTGTGCAAGATGGATGCATGGTTGGCTCTAGATGTACCATAGGCTTACAAATCATTTTGGACGCAACCGATGGAACTCCTAGGTGACCTGGGTCATGTGGAATATCGCTTCTTTCTGTTTGGAGACAGTGTTGGTGTCGGTTAGGTGACGTGGGTCATGTGGAATCTCACTTCATTCCATTTGAAGACAGTGTTAGGTTTGGTGCAAGACGGGTGCATGGTTTGAGCTAGATGTACCATAGGCTTACAAATCATTTTGGACGCAACCGATGGAACTCCTAGGTGACGTGGGTCATGTGGAATCTCGCTTCCTTCCGTTTGGAGACAGTGTTGGTGTCGGTTAGGTGACGTGGGTCATGTGGAATCTCACTTCATTCCATTTGGAAACAGTGTTAGTGTCGGTGCAAGATGGGTGAATGGTTAGCGCTAGATGTACCATAGGGTTATAAATCGTTTTGGGCGCACCCGATGGAACTCCTAGGTGACGTGGGTCATGTGGAATCTCGCTTCTTTCTGTTTGGAGACAGTGTTGGTGTCGGTTGGGTGACGTGGGTCATGTGGAATCTCACTTCTTTCCGTTTGGAGACAGTGTTAGTGTCGGTGCAAGATTGGTGCATGGTTTGTGCTAGATGTACCATAGGCTTACAAATCATTTTGGACGCAACCGATGGAACTCCTAGGTGACGTGGGTCATGTGGAATATTGCTTCTTTCTATTTGGAGAGAGTGTTGGTGTCGGTTAGGTGACGTGGGTCATGTGGAATGTCACTTCATTCCATTTGGAGAGAGTGTTAGTGTCGTTGCAAGATGGATGCATGGTTTGCGCTAGATATACCATAGGCTTACAAATCATTTTGGACGCAACCGATGGAACTCCTAGGTGACTTGGGTCATGTGGAATATCACTTCTTTTCGTTTGGAGACAGTGTTGGTGTCGGTTAGGCGATGTGGGTCATGTGGAATCTCACTTCATTCCGTTTGGAGGCAGTGTTAGTGTCGGTACAAGATGAGTGCATGGTTTGCGCTAGATATACCATAGGCTTACAAATCATTTTGGATGCAATCGATGGAACTCCTAGGTGACGTGGGTCATGTGGAATCTCACTTCTTTCCGTTTGGAGACAGTGTTGGTGTCGGTTAGGTGACGTGGGTCACGTGGAATCTTTCTTCATTCCATTTGGAGATAGTGTTAGTGTTGGTGCAAGATGGGTGCATGGTTTGCGCTAGATGTACCATAGGCTTACAAATCATTTTGGACGCAACCGATGGAACTCCTAGGTGACGTGGGTCATGTGGAATCTCGCTTCTTTCCGTTTGGAGACAGTGTTGGTGTCGGTTAGGTGACGTGGGTCATGTGGAATCTGACTTCATTCCATTTGGAAACAGTGTTAGTGTCGGTGCAAGATGGGTGCATGGTTTGCGCTAGATGTACCATAGGCTTACAAATCATTTTGGACGCACCTGATGGAACTCCTAGGTGACGTGGGTCATGTGGAATCTCGCTTCTTTTCATTTGGAGACTGTGTTGGTGTCGGTGCAAGATAGGTGCATGGTTTGCGCTAGACGTACCATAGGCTTATAAATCATTTTGCACGCGCTCGATGGTACCACTAGGTGACGAGGCTCAAGTGGAAGCTCATTTCGGACTTTTGGATATAGTGCTAATCTTGATGCAAGATAGGTGCACGATTTGCGTGGAACGTACCATTGGCTCAAAAATTGTTTTGGACGCACCCGTTGGAAATCCTATGTGATGTGGGTCATGTGGAATCTCACTTTTTTCCGTTTGGAGACAGTGTTAATGTCAGTGAAAGATAGGTACATGGTTTGCACTAGACGTACCATAGGCTCAACTGGAAGCTCGTTTTGGCCTTTCGAACATGGTGCTAATCTTGATGTAAGAAAGGTGCACGGTTTGCATGAAACGTACCAATGGATCAGAAATCATTTTGGACGCACCTAATGGAACTCCTAGGTGACGTGGGTCATGTGGAATCTCGCTTCTTTCCATTTGGAGACAGTGTTGGTGTCGGTTAGGTGACGTGGGTCATGTGGAATCTCACTTCATTCTGTTTGGAGACAGTGTTAGTGTCGGTGCAAGATGGGTGCATGGTTTGCGCTAGATGTACCATTGGCTTACAAATCATTTTGGACGCAACTGATGGAACTCCTAGGTGACGTGGGTCATGTGGAATATCGCTTCTTTCTGTTTGGAGATAGTGTTGGTGTTGGTTAGGTGACGTGGGTCATGTGGAATCTCACTTCATTCTGTTTGAAGACAGTGTTAGTGTCGGTGCAAGATGGGTGCATGGTTTGCGCTAGATATACCATAGGCTTACAAATCGTTTTGGACGCAACCGATGGAACTCCTAGGTGACTTGGGTCATGTGGAATATCACTTCTTTTCGTTTGGAGACAGTGTTGGTGTCGGTTAGGTGATGTGGGTCATGTGGAATCTCACTTCATTCCATTTGGAGACAGTGTTAGTGTCGGTGCAAGATGAGTGCATGGTTTGCGCTAGATATACCATAGGCTTACAAATCATTTTGGACGCAATCGATGGAACTCCTAGGTGACGTTGGTCATGTGGAATATCGCTTCTTTCTGTTTGGAGACAGTGTTGGTGTTGGTTAGGTGACGTGGGTCATGTGGAATCTCACTTCATTCCATTTGGAGACAGTGTTAGTGTCGGTGCAAGATGGGTGCATGGTTTGCGCGAGATGTACCATAGGCTTACAAATCATTTTGGACACAATCGATGGAACTCCTAGGTGACGTGGGTCATGTGGAATCTCGCTTCTTTCCGTTTGGAGAATGTGTTGGTGTCGGTTGGGTGACGTGGGTCATGTGGAATCTCACTTTATTCCGTTTGGAGACAGTGTTAGTGTCGGTGCAAGATGGGTGCATGGTTTGTGCTAAATGTACCACAGGCTTACAAATCGTTTTGGACGCACTCGATAGAACTCCTAGGTGACGTGGGTCATGTGGAATCTCGCTTCTTTCCATTTGGTGACTGTGTTAGGGTCGGTGCAAGATAGGTGCATGGTTTGCGCTAGATGTACCATAGGCTTATAAATCGTTTTGCACGCGCTTGATGGTACCACTAGGTGACAAGGCTCAAGTGGAATCTCGTTTTGGACTTTCGGATATAGTGCTAATCTCGACGCAAGATAGGTGCACGGTTTGCGTGCAATGTACCATTGGCTCAGAAATCATTTTGGACGCACTCGTTGGAACTCCTAGGTGCTGTGGGTCATGTGGAATCTCACTTCTTTCCGTTTGGAGACAATGTTAATGTCGGTGCAAGATAGGTACATGGGTTGCACTAGACGTACCATAGGCTCAACTGGAAGCTCGTTTTGGCCTTTCGGACATGGTGCTAATCTTGACGCAAAAAAGGTGCACGGTTTGCGTCAAATGTACCATTGCATCAGAAATCATTTTAGACGCACCCGATGGAACTCCTAGGTGATGTGGGTCATGTGGAATCTCACTTCATTCCGTTTGGGGACAGTGTTAGTGTTGGTGCAAGAAAGGTGCATGGTTTGTGCTAGATGTACCATAGGCATACAAATCGGTTTGGACGCAACCGATGGAACTCCTAGGTGATGTGGGTCACGTGGAATATCGCTTCTTTCTGTTTGGAGACAGTGTGGGTGTCGGTTAGCTGACATGGGTCATGTGGAATCTCACTTCATTCTGTTTGGAGACAGTGTTAGTGTCGATGCAAGATGGATGCATGGTTTGCTCTAGATGTACCATAGGCTTACAAATCATTTTGGACGCAACCGATGGAACTCCTAGGTGACGTGGGTCATGTGGAATCTCGCTTCTTTCCGTTTGGAGACAGTGTTGGTGTCGGTTATGTGATGTGGGTCATGTGGAATCTCACTTCATTCCATTTGGAAATAGTGTTAGTGTCGGTGCAAGATGGGTGCATGGTTTGCGCTAGATGTACCATAGGCTTATAATTCGTTTTGGACGCACCCGATGGAACTCTTAGGTGACGTGGGTCATGTGGAATCTCACTTCATTCCGTTTGGAGACAGTGTTAGTGTCGGTGCAAGATGGGTGCATGGTTTGCGCTAGATGTACCATTGGCTTACAAATCATTTTGGACGCAACTGATGGAACTCCTAGGTGACGTGGGTCATGTGGAATATCGCTTCTTTCTGTTTGGAGATAGTGTTGGTGTTGGTTAGGTGACGTGGGTCATGTGGAATCTCACTTCATTCTGTTTGAAGACAGTGTTAGTGTCGGTGCAAGATGGGTGCATGGTTTGCGCTAGATATACCATAGGCTTACAAATCGTTTTGGACGCAACCGATGGAACTCCTAGGTGACTTGGGTCATGTGGAATATCACTTCTTTTCGTTTGGAGACAGTGTTGGTGTCGGTTAGGTGATGTGGGTCATGTGGAATCTCACTTCATTCCATTTGGAGACAGTGTTAGTGTCGGTGCAAGATGAGTGCATGGTTTGCGCTAGATATACCATAGGCTTACAAATCATTTTGGACGCAATCGATGGAACTCCTAGGTGACGTTGGTCATGTGGAATATCGCTTCTTTCTGTTTGGAGACAGTGTTGGTGTTGGTTAGGTGACGTGGGTCATGTGGAATCTCACTTCATTCCATTTGGAGACAGTGTTAGTGTCGGTGCAAGATGGGTGCATGGTTTGCGCGAGATGTACCATAGGCTTACAAATCATTTTGGACACAATCGATGGAACTCCTAGGTGACGTGGGTCATGTGGAATCTCGCTTCTTTCCGTTTGGAGAATGTGTTGGTGTCGGTTGGGTGACGTGGGTCATGTGGAATCTCACTTTATTCCGTTTGGAGACAGTGTTAGTGTCGGTGCAAGATGGGTGCATGGTTTGTGCTAAATGTACCACAGGCTTACAAATTGTTTTGGACGCACTCGATGGAACTCCTAGGTGACGTGGGTCATGTGGAATCTCGCTTCTTTCCATTTGGTGACTGTGTTAGGGTCGGTGCAAGATAGGTGCATGGTTTGCGCTAGATGTACCATAGGCTTATAAATCGTTTTGCACGCGCTTGATGGTACCACTAGGTGACAAGGCTCAAGTGGAAGCTCGTTTCGGACTTTCGGATATAGTGCTAATCTCGACGCAAGATAGGTGCACGGTTTGCGTGCAATGTACCATTGGCTCAGAAATCATTTTGGACGCACTCGTTGGAACTCCTAGGTGCTGTGGGTCATGTGGAATCTCACTTCTTTCCGTTTGGAGACAATGTTAATGTCGGTGCAAGATAGGTACATGGGTTGCACTAGACGTACCATAGGCTCAACTGGAAGCTCGTTTTGGCCTTTCGGACATGGTGCTAATCTTGACGCAAAAAAGGTGCACGGTTTGCGTCAAATGTATCATTGCATCAGAAATCATTTTAGACGCACCCGATGGAACTCCTAGGTGATGTGGGTCATGTGGAATCTCACTTCATTCCGTTTGGGGACAGTGTTAGTGTTGGTGCAAGAAAGGTGCATGGTTTGTGCTAGATGTACCATAGGCATACAAATCGGTTTGGACGCAACCGATGGAACTCCTAGGTGATGTGGGTCACGTGGAATATCGCTTCTTTCTGTTTGGAGACAGTGTGGGTGTCGGTTAGCTGACATGGGTCATGTGGAATCTCACTTCATTCTGTTTGGAGACAGTGTTAGTGTCGGTGCAAGATGGATGCATGGTTTGCTCTAGATGTACCATAGGCTTACAAATCATTTTGGACGCAACCGATGGAACTCCTAGGTGACATAGGTCATGTGGAATATCGCTTCTTTCCGTTTGGAGACAGTGTTGGTGTCGGTTAGGCGACATGGGTCATGTGGAATCTCACTTCATTCCATTTGAAGACAGTGTTAGGTTCGGTGCAAGATGGGTGCATGGTTTGCGCTAGATGTACCATAGGCTTACAAATCATTTTGGATGCAACCAATGGAACTCCTAGGTGACGTGGGTCATGTGGAATCTCGCTTCTTTCCGTTTGGAGACAGTGTTGGTGTCGGTTATGTGATGTGGGTCATGTGGAATCTCACTTCATTCCATTTGGAAATAGTGTTAGTGTCGGTGCAAGATGGGTGCATGGTTTGCGCTAGATGTACCATAGGCTTATAATTCGTTTTGGACGCACCCGATGGAACTCTTAGGTGACGTGGGTCATGTGGAATCTCGCTTCTTTCCATTTGGAGACTGTGTTGGTGTCGGTGCAAGATAGGTGCATGGTTTGCGCTAGACGTACCATAGGCTCAAGTGGAAGCTCGTTTCGAACTTTTCGGATATAGTGCTAATCTCGACACAAGATAGGTGCTTGGTTTGCGTGGAATGTACCATTGGCTCAGAAATCGTTTTGGACGCACCCGTTGGAACTCCTAGGTGCTGTGGGTCATGTGGAATCTCACTTCTTTCCATTTGGAGACAATGTTAATGTCGGTGCAAGATAGGTACATGGGTTGCACTAGACGTACCATAGGCTCAACTGGAAGCTCGTTTCGGCCTTTCGGATATGGTGCTAATCTTGACGCAAAAAAGGTGCATGGTTTGCGTCAAACGTACCATTGGATCAGAAATCATTTTAGACGCACCCGATGGAACTCCTAGGTGACGTGGGTCATGTGGAATCTCACTTCATTCTGTTTAGAGACAGTGTTAGTGTTGGTGCAAGATAGGTGCATGGTTTGCGCTAGATGTACCATAGGCATACAAATCTGTTTGGACGCAACCGATGGAACTCCTAGGTGATGTGGGTCATGTGGAATGTCGCTTCTTTCTGTTTGGAGACAGTGTTGGTGTCGGTTAGGAAATGTGGGTCATGTGGAATCCCACTTCATTCCATTTGGAGACAGTGTTAGTGTCTGTGCAAGATGGATGCATGGTTGGCTCTAGATGTACCATAGGCTTACAAATCATTTTGGACGCAACCGATGGAACTCCTAGGTGACCTGGGTCATGTGGAATATCGCTTCTTTCTGTTTGGAGACAGTGTTGGTGTCGGTTAGGTGACGTGGGTCATGTGGAATCTCACTTCATTCCATTTGAAGACAGTGTTAGGTTTGGTGCAAGACGGGTGCATGGTTTGCGCTAGATGTACCATAGGCTTACAAATCATTTTGGACGCAACCGATGGAACTCCTCGGTGACGTGGGTCATGTGGAATCTCGCTTCTTTCCGTTTGGAGACAGTGTTGGTGTCGGTTAGGTGACGTGGGTCATGTGGAATCTCACTTCATTCCATTTGGAAACAGTGTTAGTGTCGGTGCAAGATGGGTGAATGGTTAGCGCTAGATGTACCATAGGGTTATAAATCGTTTTGGGCGCACCCGATGGAACTCCTAGGTGACGTGGGTCATGTGGAATCTCGCTTCTTTCTGTTTGGAGACAGTGTTGGTGTCGGTTGGGTGACGTGGGTCATGTGGAATCTCACTTCTTTCCGTTTGGAGACAGTGTTAGTGTCGGTGCAAGATGGGTGCATGGTTTGTGCTAGATGTACCATAGGCTTACAAATCGTTTTGGACGCAACCGATGGAACTCCTAGGTGACGTGGGTCATGTGGAATATTGCTTCTTTCTATTTGGAGAGAGTGTTGGTGTCGGTTAGGTGACGTGGGTCATGTGGAATGTCACTTCATTCCATTTGGAGAGAGTGTTAGTGTCGTTGCAAGATGGATGCATGGTTTGCGCTAGATGTACCATAGGCTTACAAATTATTTTGGACGCAACCGATGGAACTCCTAGGTGACTTGGGTCATGTGGAATATCACTTCTTTTCGTTTGGAGACAGTATTGGTGTCGGTTAGGCGATGTGGGTCATGTGGAATCTCACTTCATTCCGTTTGGAGGCAGTGTTAGTGTCGGTACAAGATGAGTGCTTGGTTTGCGCTAGATATACCATAGGCTTACAAATCATTTTGGATGCAATCGATGGAACTCCTAGGTGACGTGGGTCATGTGGAATCTCACTTCTTTCCGTTTGGAGACAGTGTTGGTGTCGGTTAGGTGACGTGGGTCACGTGGAATCTTTCTTCATTCCATTTGGAGATAGTGTTAGTGTTGGTGCAAGATGGGTGCATGGTTTGCGCTAGATGTACCATAGGCTTACAAATCATTTTGGACGCAACCGATGGAACTCCTAGGTGACGTGGGTCATGTGGAATCTCGCTTCTTTCCGTTTGGAGACAGTGTTGGTGTCGGTTAGGTGACGTGGGTCATGTGGAATCTGACTTCATTCCATTTGGAAACAGTGTTAGTGTCGGTGCAAGATGGGTGCATGGTTTGCGCTAGATGTACCATAGGCTTACAAATCATTTTGGACGCACCTGATGGAACTCCTAGGTGACGTGGGTCATGTGGAATCTCGCTTCTTTTCATTTGGAGACTGTGTTGGTGTCGGTGCAAGATAGGTGCATGGTTTGCGCTAGACGTACCATAGGCTTATAAATCATTTTGCACGCGCTCGATGGTACCACTAGGTGACGAGGCTCAAGTGGAAGCTCATTTCGGACTTTTGGATATAGTGCTAATCTTGATGCAAGATAGGTGCACGATTTGCGTGGAACGTACCATTGGCTCAAAAATTGTTTTGGACGCACCCGTTGGAAATCCTATGTGATGTGGGTCATGTGGAATCTCACTTTTTTCCGTTTGGAGACAGTGTTAATGTCAGTGAAAGATAGGTACATGGTTTGCACTAGACGTACCATAGGCTCAACTGGAAGCTCGTTTTGGCCTTTCGAACATGGTGCTAATCTTGATGTAAGAAAGGTGCACGGTTTGCATGAAACGTACCAATGGATCAGAAATCATTTTGGACGCACCTGATGGAACTCCTAGGTGACGTGGGTCATGTGGAATCTCGCTTCTTTCCATTTGGAGACAGTGTTGGTGTCGGTTAGGTGACGTGGGTCATGTGGAATCTCACTTCATTCCGTTTGGAGACAGTGTTAGTGTCGGTGCAAGATGGGTGCATGGTTTGCGCTAGATGTACCATTGGCTTACAAATCATTTTGGACGCAACTGATGGAACTCCTAGGTGACGTGGGTCATGTGGAATATCGCTTCTTTCTGTTTGGAGATAGTGTTGGTGTTGGTTAGGTGACGTGGGTCATGTGGAATCTCACTTCATTCTGTTTGAACACAGTGTTAGTGTCGGTGCAAGATGGGTGCATGGTTTGCGCTAGATATACCATAGGCTTACAAATCGTTTTGGACGCAACCGATGGAACTCCTAGGTGACTTGGGTCATGTGGAATATCACTTCTTTTCGTTTGGAGACAGTGTTGGTGTCGGTTAGGTGATGTGGGTCATGTGGAATCTCACTTCATTCCGTTTGGAGACAGTGTTAGTGTCGGTGCAAGATGGGTGCATGGTTTGCGCTAGATGTACCATAGGCATACAAATCTGTTTGGACGCAACCGATGGAACTCCTAGGTGATGTGGGTCATGTGGAATGTCGCTTCTTTCTGTTTGGAGACAGTGTTGGTGTCGGTTAGGAAATGTGGGTCATGTGGAATCCCACTTCATTCCATTTGGAGACAGTGTTAGTGTCTGTGCAAGATGGATGCATGGTTGGCTCTAGATGTACCATAGGCTTACAAATCATTTTGGACGCAACCGATGGAACTCCTAGGTGACCTGGGTCATGTGGAATATCGCTTCTTTCTGTTTGGAGACAGTGTTGGTGTCGGTTAGGTGACGTGGGTCATGTGGAATCTCACTTCATTCCATTTGAAGACAGTGTTAGGTTTGGTGCAAGACGGGTGCATGGTTTGCGCTAGATGTACCATAGGCTTACAAATCATTTTGGACGCAACCGATGGAACTCCTCGGTGACGTGGGTCATGTGGAATATCGCTTCTTTCCGTTTGGAGACAGTGTTGGTGTCGGTTAGGCGACATGGGTCATGTGGAATCTCACTTCATTCCATTTGAAGACAGTGTTAGGTTCGGTGCAAGATGGGTGCATGGTTTGCGCTAGATGTACCATAGGCTTACAAATCATTTTGGATGCAACCAATGGAACTCCTAGGTGACGTGGGTCATGTGGAATCTCGCTTCTTTCCGTTTGGAGACAGTGTTGGTGTCGGTTATGTGATGTGGGTCATGTGGAATCTCACTTCATTCCATTTGGAAATAGTGTTAGTGTCGGTGCAAGATGGGTGCATGGTTTGCGCTAGATGTACCATAGGCTTATAATTCGTTTTGGACGCACCCGATGGAACTCTTAGGTGACGTGGGTCATGTGGAATCTCGCTTCTTTCCATTTGGAGACTGTGTTGGTGTCGGTGCAAGATAGGTGCATGGTTTGCGCTAGACGTACCATAGGCTCAAGTGGAAGCTCGTTTCGAACTTTTCGGATATAGTGCTAATCTCGACACAAGATAGGTGCTTGGTTTGCGTGGAATGTACCATTGGCTCAGAAATCGTTTTGGACGCACCCGTTGGAACTCCTAGGTGCTGTGGGTCATGTGGAATCTCACTTCTTTCCATTTGGAGACAATGTTAATGTCGGTGCAAGATAGGTACATGGGTTGCACTAGACGTACCATAGGCTCAACTGGAAGCTCGTTTCGGCCTTTCGGATATGGTGCTAATCTTGACGCAAAAAAGGTGCACGGTTTGCGTCAAACGTACCATTGGATCAGAAATCATTTTAGACGCACCCGATGGAACTCCTAGGTGACGTGGGTCATGTGGAATCTCACTTCATTCTGTTTAGAGACAGTGTTAGTGTTGGTGCAAGATAGGTGCATGGTTTGCGCTAGATGTACCATAGGCATACAAATCTGTTTGGACGCAACCGATGGAACTCCTAGGTGATGTGGGTCATGTGGAATGTCGCTTCTTTCTGTTTGGAGACAGTGTTGGTGTCGGTTAGGAAATGTGGGTCATGTGGAATCCCACTTCATTCCATTTGGAGACAGTGTTAGTGTCTGTGCAAGATGGATGCATGGTTGGCTCTAGATGTACCATAGGCTTACAAATCATTTTGGACGCAACCGATGGAACTCCTAGGTGACCTGGGTCATGTGGAATATCGCTTCTTTCTGTTTGGAGACAGTGTTGGTGTCGGTTAGGTGACGTGGGTCATGTGGAATCTCACTTCATTCCATTTGAAGACAGTGTTAGGTTTGGTGCAAGACGGGTGCATGGTTTGCGCTAGATGTACCATAGGCTTACAAATCATTTTGGACGCAACCGATGGAACTCCTCGGTGACGTGGGTCATGTGGAATCTCGCTTCTTTCCGTTTGGAGACAGTGTTGGTGTCGGTTAGGTGACGTGGGTCATGTGGAATCTCACTTCATTCCATTTGGAAACAGTGTTAGTGTCGGTGCAAGATGGGTGAATGGTTAGCGCTAGATGTACCATAGGGTTATAAATCGTTTTGGGCGCACCCGATGGAACTCCTAGGTGACGTGGGTCATGTGGAATCTCGCTTCTTTCTGTTTGGAGACAGTGTTGGTGTCGGTTGGGTGACGTGGGTCATGTGGAATCTCACTTCTTTCCGTTTGGAGACAGTGTTAGTGTCGGTGCAAGATGGGTGCATGGTTTGTGCTAGATGTACCATAGGCTTACAAATCGTTTTGGACGCAACCGATGGAACTCCTAGGTGACGTGGGTCATGTGGAATATTGCTTCTTTCTATTTGGAGAGAGTGTTGGTGTCGGTTAGGTGACGTGGGTCATGTGGAATGTCACTTCATTCCATTTGGAGAGAGTGTTAGTGTCGTTGCAAGATGGATGCATGGTTTGCGCTAGATGTACCATAGGCTTACAAATTATTTTGGACGCAACCGATGGAACTCCTAGGTGACTTGGGTCATGTGGAATATCACTTCTTTTCGTTTGGAGACAGTATTGGTGTCGGTTAGGCGATGTGGGTCATGTGGAATCTCACTTCATTCCGTTTGGAGGCAGTGTTAGTGTCGGTACAAGATGAGTGCTTGGTTTGCGCTAGATATACCATAGGCTTACAAATCATTTTGGATGCAATCGATGGAACTCCTAGGTGACGTGGGTCATGTGGAATCTCACTTCTTTCCGTTTGGAGACAGTGTTGGTGTCGGTTAGGTGACGTGGGTCACGTGGAATCTTTCTTCATTCCATTTGGAGATAGTGTTAGTGTTGGTGCAAGATGGGTGCATGGTTTGCGCTAGATGTACCATAGGCTTACAAATCATTTTGGACGCAACCGATGGAACTCCTAGGTGACGTGGGTCATGTGGAATCTCGCTTCTTTCCGTTTGGAGACAGTGTTGGTGTCGGTTAGGTGACGTGGGTCATGTGGAATCTGACTTCATTCCATTTGGAAACAGTGTTAGTGTCGGTGCAAGATGGGTGCATGGTTTGCGCTAGATGTACCATAGGCTTACAAATCATTTTGGACGCACCTGATGGAACTCCTAGGTGACGTGGGTCATGTGGAATCTCGCTTCTTTTCATTTGGAGACTGTGTTGGTGTCGGTGCAAGATAGGTGCATGGTTTGCGCTAGACGTACCATAGGCTTATAAATCATTTTGCACGCGCTCGATGGTACCACTAGGTGACGAGGCTCAAGTGGAAGCTCATTTCGGACTTTTGGATATAGTGCTAATCTTGATGCAAGATAGGTGCACGATTTGCGTGGAACGTACCATTGGCTCAAAAATTGTTTTGGACGCACCCGTTGGAAATCCTATGTGATGTGGGTCATGTGGAATCTCACTTTTTTCCGTTTGGAGACAGTGTTAATGTCAGTGAAAGATAGGTACATGGTTTGCACTAGACGTACCATAGGCTCAACTGGAAGCTCGTTTTGGCCTTTCGAACATGGTGCTAATCTTGATGTAAGAAAGGTGCACGGTTTGCATGAAACGTACCAATGGATCAGAAATCATTTTGGACGCACCTGATGGAACTCCTAGGTGACGTGGGTCATGTGGAATCTCGCTTCTTTCCATTTGGAGACAGTGTTGGTGTCGGTTAGGTGACGTGGGTCATGTGGAATCTCACTTCATTCCGTTTGGAGACAGTGTTAGTGTCGGTGCAAGATGGGTGCATGGTTTGCGCTAGATGTACCATTGGCTTACAAATCATTTTGGACGCAACTGATGGAACTCCTAGGTGACGTGGGTCATGTGGAATATCGCTTCTTTCTGTTTGGAGATAGTGTTGGTGTTGGTTAGGTGACGTGGGTCATGTGGAATCTCACTTCATTCTGTTTGAACACAGTGTTAGTGTCGGTGCAAGATGGGTGCATGGTTTGCGCTAGATATACCATAGGCTTACAAATCGTTTTGGACGCAACCGATGGAACTCCTAGGTGACTTGGGTCATGTGGAATATCACTTCTTTTCGTTTGGAGACAGTGTTGGTGTCGGTTAGGTGATGTGGGTCATGTGGAATCTCACTTCATTCCATTTGGAGACAGTGTTAGTGTCGGTGCAAGATGAGTGCATGGTTTGCGCTAGATATACCATAGGCTTACAAATCATTTTGGACGCAATCGATGGAACTCCTAGGTGACGTTGGTCATGTGGAATATCGCTTCTTTCTGTTTGGAGACAGTGTTGGTGTTGGTTAGGTGACGTGGGTCATGTGGAATCTCACTTCATTCCATTTGGAGACAGTGTTAGTGTCGGTGCAAGATGGGTGCATGGTTTGCGCGAGATGTACCATAGGCTTACAAATCATTTTGGACACAATCGATGGAACTCCTAGGTGACGTGGGTCATGTGGAATCTCGCTTCTTTCCGTTTGGAGAATGTGTTGGTGTCGGTTGGGTGACGTGGGTCATGTGGAATCTCACTTCATTCCGTTTGGAGACAGTGTTAGTGTCGGTGCAAGATGGGTGCATGGTGTGCGCTAGATGTACTATAGGCTTACAAATCGTTTTGGACGCACTCGATGGAACTCCTAGGTGACGTGGGTCATGTGGAATCTCGCTTCTTTCCATTTGGTGACTGTGTTAGTGTCGGTGCAAGATAGGTGCATGGTTTGCGCTAGATGTACCATAGGCTTATAAATCGTTTTGCACGCGCTCGATGGTACCACTAGGTGACAAGGCTCAAGTGGAAGCTCGTTTCAGACTTTCGGATATAGTGCTAATCTTGACGCAAGATAGGTGCACGGTTTGCGTGCAATGTACCATTGGCTCAGAAATCGTTTTGGATGCACTCGTTGGAACTCCTAGGTGCTGTGGGTCATGTGGAATCTCACTTCTTTCCGTTTGGAGACAATGTTAATGTCGGTGCAAGATAGGTACATGGGTTGCACTAGACGTACCATAGGCTCAACTAGAAGCTCGTTTCGGCCTGTCGGACATGGTGCTAATCTTGACGCAAAAAAGGTCCACGGTTTGCGTCAAATGTACCATTGGATCAGAAATCATTTTAGACACACCTGATGGAACACCTAGGTGACGTGGGTCATGTGGAATCTCACTTCATTCCGTTTGGAGACAGTGTTAGTGTTGGTGCAAGATAGGTGCATGGTTTGCGCTAGATGTACCATAGGCATACAAATTGGTTTGGACGCAACCGATGGAACTCCTAGGTGATGTGGGTCACGTGGAATATCGCTTCTTTCTATTTGGAGACAGTGTTGGTGTCGGTTAGGTGACATGGGTCATGTGGAATCTCACTTCATTCCGTTTAGAGACAGTGTTAGTGTCGGTGCAAGATGGATGCATGGTTAGCTCTAGATGTACCATAGGCTTACAAATCATTTTGGACGCAACCGATGGAACTTCTAGGTGACATAGGTCATGTGGAATATCGCTTCTTTCTGTTTGGAGACAGTGTTGGTGTCGGTTAGGCAACGTGGGTCATGTGGAATCTCACTTCATTCCATTTGAAGACAGTGTTAGGTTCAGTGCAAGATGGGTGCATGGTTTGCGCTAGATGTACCATAGGCTTACAAATCATTTTGGATGCAACCGATGGAACTCCTAGGTGACGTGGGTCATGTGGAATCTCGCTTCTTTCCGTTTGGAGACAGTGTTGGTGTCGGTTAGGTGACGTGGGTCATGTGGAATCTCACTTCGTTCCATTTGGAAACAGTGTTAGTGTCGGTGCAAGATGGGTGCATAGTTTGCGCTAGATGTACCATAGGCTTATAATTCGTTTTGGACGCACCCGATGGAACTCCTAGGTGACGTGGGTCATGTGGAATCTTGCTCCATTCCATTTGGAGACTATGTTGGTGTCGGTGCAAGATAGGTGCATGGTTTGCGCTAGACGTACCATAGGCTCAAGTGGAAGCTCGTTTCGGACTTTTCGGATATAGTGCTAATCTCGATACAAGATAGGTGCTTGGTTTGCGTGGAATGTACCATTGGCTCAGAAATCATTTTGGACGCACCCGTTGGAACTCCTAGGTGCTGTGGGTCATGTGGAATCTCACTTCTTTCCATTTGGAGACAATGTTAATGTCGGTGCAAGATAGGTACATGGGTTGCACTAGACGTACCATAGGCTCAATTGGAAGCTCGTTTGGGCCTTTCGGACATGGTGCTAATCTTGACGCAAAAAAGGTGCACGGTTTGCGTCAAACGTACCATTGGATCGGAAATCATTTTAGACGCACCCGATGGAACTCCTAGGTGACGTGGGTCATGTGGAATCTCACTTCATTCTGTTTAGAGACAGTGTTAGTGTTGGTGCAAGATAGGTGCATGGTTTGCGCTAGATGTACCATAGGCATACAAATCGGTTTGGACGCAACCGATGGAACTCCTAGGTGATGTGGGTCGTGTGGAATGTCGCTTCTTTCTGCTTGGAGACAGTGTTGGTGTCGGTTAGGTAATGTGGGTCATGTGGAATCTCACTTCATTCCGTTTGGAGACAGTGTTAGTGTCTGTGCAAGATGGATGCATGGTTGGCTCTAGATGTACCATAGGCTTACAAATCATTTTGGACGCAACCGATGGAACTCCTAGGTGACCTGGGTCATGTGGAATATCGCTTCTTTTTGTTTGGAGACAGTGTTGGTGTCGGTTAGGTGACGTGGGTCATGTGGAATCTCACTTCAATCTATTTGAAGACAGTGTTAGGTTTGGTGCAAGATGGGTGCATGGTTTGCGCTAGATGTACCATAGGCTTACAAATCATTTTGGACGCAACCGATGGAACTCCTAGGTGACATGGGTCATGTGGAATCTCGCTTCTTTCCGTTTGGAGACAGTGTTGGTGTCGGTTAGGTGACGTGGGTCATGTGGAATCTCACTTCATTCCATTTGGAAACAGTGTTAGTCTCGGTGCAAGATGGGTGCATGGTTTGCGCTAGATATACCATAGGCTTACAAATCATTTTGGACGCAATCGATGGAACTCCTAGGTGACGTTGGTCATGTGGAATATTGCTTCTTTCTGTTTGGAGACAGTGTTGGTGTTGGTTAGGTGACGTGGGTCATGTGGAATCTCACTTCATTCCATTTGGAGACAGTGTTAGTGTCGGTGCAAGATGGGTGCACGGTTTGCGCGAGATGTACCATAGGCTTACAAATCATTTTGGACACAATCGATGGAACTCCTAGGTGACGTGGGTCATGTGGAATCTCGCTTCTTTCCGTTTGGAGAATGTGTTGGTGTCGGTTGGGTGACGTGGGTCATGTGGAATCTCACTTTATTCCGTTTGGAGACAGTGTTAGTGTCGGTGCAAGATGGGTGCATGGTTTGTGCTAAATGTACCACAGGCTTACAAATCGTTTTGGACGCTCTCGATGGAACTCCTAGGTGACATGGGTCATGTGGAATCTCGCTTCTTTCCATTTGGTGACTGTGTTAGGGTCGGTGCAAGATAGGTGCATGGTTTGCGCTAGATGTACCATAGGCTTATAAATCGTTTTGCACGCGCTTGATGGTAACCACTAGGTGACAAGGCTCAAGTGGAAGCTCGTTTCGGACTTTCGGATATAGTGCTAATCTCGACGCAAGATAGGTGCACGGTTTGCGTGCAATGTACCATTGGCTCAGAAATCATTTGGACGCACTCGTTGGAACTCCTAGGTGCTGTGTATCATGTGGAATCTCACTTCTTTCCGTTTGGAGACAATGTTAATGTCGGTGCAAGATAGGTACATGGGTTGCACTAGACGTACCATAGGCTCAACTGGAAGCTCGTTTTGGCCTTTCGGACATGGTGCTAATCTTGACGCAAAAAAGGTGCACGGTTTGCATCAAATGTACCATTGCATCAGAAATCATTTTAGACGCACCCGATGGAACTCCTAGGTGATGTGGGTCATGTGGAATCTCACTTCATTCCGTTTGGGGACAGTTGTTAGTGTTGGTGCAAGAAAGGTGCATGGTTTGTGCTAGATGTACCATAGGCATACAA
This sequence comes from Miscanthus floridulus, assembly GCF_019320115.1. Classification (NCBI taxonomy): domain Eukaryota; kingdom Viridiplantae; phylum Streptophyta; class Magnoliopsida; order Poales; family Poaceae; genus Miscanthus; species Miscanthus floridulus. Next base: position 74,712,779 of record NC_089582.1, read on the forward strand.
ATCGGTTTGGACGCAACCGATGGAACTCCTAGGTGATGTGGGTCACGTGGAATATCGCTTCTTTCTGTTTGGAGAACAGTGTGGGTGTCGGTTAGCTGACATGGGTCATGTGGGAATCTCACTTCATTCTGTTTGGAGACAGTGTTAGTGTCGATGCAAGATGGATGCATGGTTTGCTCTAGATTGTACCATAGGCTTACAAATCATTTGGACGCAACCGATGGAACTCCTAGGTGACGTGGGTCCATGTGGAATCTCGCTTCTTTTCCGTTTGGAGACAGTGTTGGGTGTCGGTTATGTGATGTGGGTCATGTGGAATCTCAACGTTCATTCCATTTGGAAATAGTGTTAGTTGTCGGTGGCAAAGATGGGGTGCATGGTTTGGCGCTAGGATGTACCATAGGCCTTATAATTCCCAGTTTTGGACGCACCCGATGGAACTCTTAGGTGACGTGGGTCATGTGAAATCTCACTTCATTCCGTTTGGAGACAGTGTTAGTGTCGGTGCAAGATGGGTGCATGGTTTGCGCTAGATGTACCATTGGCTTACAAATCATTTGGGACGCAACTGATGGAACTCCTAGGTTACGTGGGTCATGTGGATATCGCTTCTTTCTGTTTGGAGATAGTGTTGGTGTTGGTTAGGTGACGTGGGTCATGTGGAATCTCACTTCATTCTGTTTGAAGACAGTGTTAGTGTCGGTGCAAGATGGGTGCATGGTTTGCGCTAGATATACCATAGGCTTACAAATCGTTTTGGACGCAACCGATGGAACTCCTAGGTGACTTGGGTCATGTGGAATATCACTTCTTTTCGTTTGGAGACAGTGTTGGTGTCGGTTAGGTGATGTGGGTCATGTGGAATCTCACTTCATTCCATTTGGAGACAGTGTTAGTGTCGGTGCAAGATGAGTGCATGGTTTGCGCTAGATATACCATAGGCTTACA